>NW_013665731.1:97808-105722 GCF_000517525.1 Limulus polyphemus | reverse complement strand
TTTGTGCATGATTACAAACAAAACCAACAAACCAATGAAATTTATACGTGATATATAAAAATACGTAAATAAATTTTGTGTTTTCTTGGTTGATTTCTCACAAAAATATTACTTTGAGTTGAAATTCTCTTCAAACTGTTTCATACAGTAATAAAGAAATCTCTGTGCACGATACACCAGTTGTTATATCTATCGTTAAGATTTTCGAAAACATGAACAACCAGTCAAAAACGAGTCAAACGACAAGTTCCAGAAGATTTATAACAGAGTAATGGTATAATTTCTTTTCAGGTCCATTGTGCTACTATATTAAGAGTAAAAGACACAAAATCGAACTTTTTTTTGGCACAATGAAAAGTAAAATATTTATTATTAACGCCAACTAGTTTCGGTATCACAGTTACTATCAACATAACTAGTATCTACAGTGTTAGCTTATCATATATTCAGCTACAACTGTTAAGGGGTGAGGTCATTTTTAAAACAAGATCAGGAAAAACGAGGTGGAAAGTAAATCGTAAATGAGGGATTACTTAAATTAAATAAGTATTCCAATAGGACACGTTGATTGGTCCATCGTATATATATTTATACACAGAGATCTATTTTTAATTATCGATTTGTTTTGAGTTTCGCGCTAGCCGTCCCTAATTTAGCAGTGTAAGACTAGAGGGAAGGCAGCTAGTCATCACCACCCACCGCCAACTCTTGGGCTACTCTTTTACCAACGAATAGTGGAATTGACCTTCACATTATAACGCCCCCACGGCTGAAAGGGCGAGCATGTTTGGTGTGACGGGGATTAGAACCCGTGACCCTCAGATTGCGAGTCGAGTGCCCTAACCACCTGACCATGCCGGGCCTTTTAATTATCGAAATACTCCGTCTTAAGCTCCTTTCTATGTTTGTTTGTGAATTGGATTATATCTATTCGATTTTATGGGAAAAATTAGGAAGAAAATAGAAAATAAAAACCATACTTTAAAGATTAAGTTGTCTAATTTATGAATAAGAAAGAAGAAAAAGAAAAAACAACACAACAAAATCCCAATACCGTAACTTTACCTTCACCTGAAAAACCTGTCACAGAGAGAATTAACTCCAGAAGAGCAAGAAGTCCTATCACTCGACCTAAATTTCTCCTTACCAACAAAAATCAACAAAGAAGAATTGATCGTTGCTGTAGAAACCAACCTAAAAAGGATGAAAAAGATAGCAAACTTAGTTACTGTGCAAACATTTGATTAGACGATCGTGATTGTCACAAAAACTAAGGAGGATAACCAGAAGATCAACATTGGAAGAAATTACAGAAGTGTTCTTCAAAAATTAAGAAAACGTAAGGACATCAAAATTGGTAAAGCCGATAAAGACAATCAAACTGTAGTTGTAGACTCTAAACATTACAAAAAATGGCATAAAGTGAAATACTCTGAATTAACTCCATGAAAGACATCTAAAAAAAGTTTATTAAAATACCGTTTTTTCCTGGGGTTTCGGAAACAAAATGTTAAAACATTCTGATTAAAGAGTCACAAAGTATGGTTAATTCCACAAAACCGAATTGTCAGCCGTTTACAAACACTCAAAAATCGTAAAAAGATTAAAGATAAAGGTGGAATATATCAAATCAGTTGTAGTTGCAGTAAAATGTACATAGGACAAACAAGAAGAAAATTAAAAATGAGATTGAAAGAACACCAGTATGAGATTAAATATTTCTGGTAATTATGATGGGAAAATGTAAAGATCTTAAAAAATGGACAAACACACATAGAAAAGGAACTTAAGTGAGAGTATTTGTATATTTAACAACAGATCTATGTGTGTAAATATAAACAACGAACCAATCAACGTGTCCTATTGGAATGGTTCTTTAAAATAAGTAATCTCTCATTTACGATCTACTTTCCGCCCCTTGTTTCCCGACCTTGTTTTAAAAATGAACTCACCAATTAACGGAATACTTGATAAGCTGACACTGTATATACTAGCCCTGATCATCATCTGTAACTGTGTTACCGAAACTAGTCGGCTGTAGCTAATAATAAAGATTTTACCCTTCATTGTGCCAAAAAAATACCAGTTTTGTGTTTTTTACTCTTAATATAGGACAATGATATATCAAAAAAACATAGATGTAACTATAGAACTCTTAGGCTAAGGAGTTTAAATTTGTGCTGGTTATTTTAAGACAAGTTAAAAATGAATCAGGAGAATTACTTTGGAAAAGATTAGCCCATTTCTAAGGATGCACTGGTATTCATGGATACTATGAGGTACGATCCTGTACAGGAAATGGCCAGATGCAAGAAAACATAAAAACAGTTATTGTCGGTATATTACATAGATCGCACCAATCAGAAGCATTTCACCATCTTCATACTTTTCTAACGTTAATGTAAGAAGATTTTGTGTTTAAAAGATGGCTCACGTTCAGACGACTGGTGCTGACCTTACAAGCTGTGTTGTAATAGAAAACTCCAAAATGATATTTAATTCCATAAATACTTACAACAATTGAAACACCACATAAGCAAGTATCATTTCAACGGTCATAAGCTAAAAATATTACATCACAATATTCATAGACAATCTTCTAAAACAGCCAAAAGTGTATCTTATACTAGTGAATCAAACCACTGGTCAGAAAGCTGTTTAATGAGCTTGCATGAAGACTGTATCTATGACAGTTCATTTTGATCAAATCCTTATCATTGCAATATGTCAAACTGCGAAATCTCTCGTGAAAAAGGATCACATGAGAAACGATAACTTTCTTTCGTTTTTAATTTAAAGAATAGAAAATAACAGTTGTCCAGTGTTGAATCTTTAGGTATGATATGCGTGAGACGGAAGATATAGAACCAATATTTTCCAGTCCTGCGGAAAACACCAAAATACAGACACATTAAGCTGGGGGTTACATGTTGCAATCCAGCAGCTCTAAGGTTTGATCAGAACTAAAGGTCCGTTGTTTATCCTTTATTGCTCTCCTTTGGATAATTATAATTTTACTCATGTTTGTTCTAGGTCTGATCCGAAAACAGTAAGGCCCGGCATGGCCAGATGGTCAAGGCGCTTCACTCGAAATCTGAGGGTCGCAGGTTCGAATTCCTATTCCACCAAAACATGCTCGCCCTTTCAGCCGTGGGATCGTTATAATGTGACGATCAATCCCATTATTCGTTGACAAAAGAGCCCAAGAGTAGACGGTGGGTGATGACGACTAGCTGGATTCTCTCTGGTCTTTCACCGCTAAATAAGGACGGTTAGTGCAGATAGTCCTCTTGTAGCATTGCGCGAAATACAAACCAAACCAAACCGAATACAGTAATGTGGTGTCGTTATATAATCTGAAAAAGAAGAAACGCTGTAAACAGAGTGCAAAAAGTCCATTGTGTAGCTCTGCGCGAAGAATAACAAAACAAACCCAATAATAAAGTTTCGTCGAGAATTGGAAGTGCGGCGTGCATTAATTTTAAGAACTTCTGAGTGTAAGAAGAGCGTATAATAACATATCAACCACACCATATCTGATTGCTTCATATTTCAAAAAGAAGAATCTAAAGCTATATGTTATTCATCCCAAATGACTGTGAGATATAGAAATCATGAGACAATCTGTTTTCTATCTGCAAAACTGGTCAAACTTCATAAGAACTTTTCAAATAAAAAATAATCAAATGCAAGATAATAGACTCCACATGTGACCTTAAACAATGAACCAAAGTCGGATCCTCTAAAAACAGTATTTCCCAAGCGATAGGTAGTTAGATGTAAAAGGGTCGTGAACAGACTTTGAAAATAGATTATATGTTCACTTAGCAAGTATTTATAAACTAGGGGTTCTTCTTGTTGTTGTTTGCACTAAAGCTACTTACTGGTGACTGACTATCAATACTTACAAATGGATCATGAGCCATAAAAGGCTGTGAACCAGAGCTCTACAATACTTAACAATGGGTAATGTTAACACTCTTATATTTTTTAGAGTGAAAATGTAAAGGTAGTGTTTGTTTTATGAAAAGAAATATTTCTAAATAAATTATCTCATTAGTTCTTGAAATTATTCTTTTTTCAACATGTAAATATATTTAATTAAAAATGATGCTGATAATTTCTGTTTTTTTTTCTTATGGTTTCTTATCTCTTTGATTCACAAATCAGGCACACTAACTAATAGGCCATGCCCAGTACCTCTGAGAAAAATATTTCGAGAGTAGGAATCAGTAGGAAAGCTCACGTTTATAGTGATATGAGTTGGTGTGTTGTTTTCCTTCCTCGTGTTCGTTTTATTTCTACTGATATACTCAATAAATTCTTTTTTTTTCTGATTGACTTCCTTTTGTTGATATTTTTAGAGACTTGTTTTATTTTATTTCATATTGTTCAAATCTGTTGAGGAAAGATGTCACTCCATCCTTGTTGGGGAATTAAGTCTTATTGATCCCAGCTATAGAGATATCCTGGTATCTGATTGATATGTTTTGAATTACATCTGTATCGAGGAAATCAACAGATTGCTTCTTTAAGTGCCTTGCTTTCAGTTGAGTGCTGTTCTTTTAGCTTCTAACGAGTAGAGCTTCATTTATTTTTCGAGTCATCTAGTTTCTCAGCCAGTAATTCTGAAGTTTTTTTTCAATCAATGGCATTGTTGACTTTCATTATCTGGAAAAAAATCGTTTCTAAATGTTTGCTTCTTCTAGTTCTTATGCAGTTTTCTTCATACTTGCATATCGTTACGTAAGTTACTTCTTTGGCTTTGAGTATATTTGTTGATTGCTTTATTTACGTGAGTTAAGAGAGTTTTCTGAGAGTTAGTTGGAGTTAATTTGGACTTGAATTTGTTTTACAAAAGTTATGGGCAGGGTATCTGAACCTGGGTATAAATGAGCGGGTGGTTCTGGAACGCGATTTGATAATGGATTCATAAGGGGTTTGTATGATTTAGTATTTGATTCCTACGAAGTTTGTGTGGTTTCATAGAGGATACATGGGGATTTGTTTGGTTTGTGTGATTTAGCAGGCCTGCATGAGGATGTTTCAGCTATTCATTGGTTGTGAGGGTGGTTCGACTTGAAATCGAACTATTGCTTTCTGGAAATATTTATTATAAGATCTCTTTTATAAGGGAGATCTTTGTTGCTTCGAGTTTTAAAGTCTTAACAATTTTTTTTGACCAGGCCGTTCTGTTTATAATTTGATTTTCAAGCTTTTCCCTGAATGTGCAATTGAAAACTAAACCTGCTGGTAAAAGTGTGTTGTTTGCCAATCCCTTTAACTCGTTTGTTTGTTTAGAATTAAGCACAAAGCTACACAATGGGATATCTGTGCTCTGCTCACCACGGGTATCGAAACCCGGATTCTAGCGTTGCAAGTCCGCAGACCCCTATAACTCGAGACACATCTACACGACGTTGACCTGATGAAGAAGCATGTAAGTGAGTCGAAACTCTGTTCATCTTCCCAACTTCGTAAGCAAATTCTTCTTACGACTCTTAAGAATTCAACTACCTATGTAACCACAGTTGTAAGTACAATATTTTAGTAAATACTAAAGATAATTCATTAAACACTATCTTAAAGGAGAAATATATCTGAATACGTTTGAATTAAAAATTCAACTAACTTGTTGCATAAATTATAGTTTATTTAATTTTAAATAGACATATATCATTGTATAAAGTTATGTTTTTTGTGATTTTTGGTCCGTGTGAACAATCAGTATTATCTTCATTACTTGTGGAAACAGACCAGGAAAAAAGAAAGTGTTCACTTTAGTTCTGAACTGAGATCTTCTAATACCATTGCATCTTAGTAATTGTATACGGAGTTCTATGATGGTTACTTGTTAATTGATGTATCTTAAACTAAACGCTATTGAACTAATCTATCTTTTACATGCCCAATGTGAAAGAAAAATTTAGTGAACACAGTTCTGAATATTGCTGAGGCTACTACCTAGTCGCCAAATAAAACTTGCAGTTACAATAGATAAAGCTGAACATTTCCCGTACTATATTTGAACAGGAAATAGAAATATATTTGTCATATTCTGGTTTGGTTGAATGTTAAAGAAATGACAAACAGCTAAAGTGCAAATAATAAATAATAAAAAGTGTAAATATGTGATTATATAGATAGATACACTTTCCTCACGATTGTCAATCGTAAAAACATTCGACGGTTGGTGTAAAAATATGTGTAATAAAATATCCTTCTTGTGTTTTTATGAGTATATCAATTATCTACTTCTAAAATCATGTTAGTATGTATGCATTTACAGTTTACGTACATATTCCATCAAAAACATGTAGAGAAGTAGAGGGAGGAGATGCAGAGAACTTAACTATTAATCAATGAGATCTTATGTTTAAACATTAATCACATAACCTAAATCATGGTTTAACAAATCCTTTCACTGTGATTATTATTACATTTTGTTGCCTATGTGGGAAAATGTATGGTGCAGCCTCTCAGTATGTCAGCCAATTACGTCTATAAATATAAAGTTATGTACTTTAACATATACAACATATGCAGTAAATAAAGGACACATATTGTGGAACAACTGAAACAGAAGAAATGATACATACACAGACAGAATGATTAAAGAGAATGTGGTATGGAACATCTGCAAAATGAGAAATCGCACATAACACATGAAAGAGCTAAGAGGAATGTGATGTGGAACAACTGAAATACAAACAAATCATATATAATACATGTAATGGTTAAAGGAGATGTGCTGCGTAAAAGAACAACCAAGAAATTAATATAACGCATTTAATGATTAAAAAGAATATGGTGTGGAATATCTGCAGAAGAATAAATCACATATAACACATACAGTAATTAAAGGGACTGTGGTTTGTAATAACTGCAACAGCAAAAATCACATATAATACATTTATTGACTAAAAGAATGTTTGTGGAACAGCTCCAACATAAATCATATATAACATATATTGTGATTAAAGAGAATGTGGCTCGGAACAACAACCACAGAAGAAAAGATATATAAAACATGCAATTATTGAAGTGAATATGGTGCGGAACAAGTGCAACAGAAGAATTCATATATTAAACAGTCAGTGATTAAAGAAAATGTGGTGTTGTACAATTGCATTGTAAGAAACCATATATAACACATGCAAAGAAAATAAATTATAAATAACATAAGTAGTAATTAAAATGAATGTGGTGTGGAACAATTGCAACGCAAGAAATCATATATAACACACAGATTGACTAAAGTGAAGTGTGGAACATCTTTAACAGAATAAATAATATATAACACATGAAGCGGTTAAAGAAAATGTAGTGTAGGAAACTACGACAGAATAAACAACGTGTATAAGAGGTTGCGTTTAAATGGAATGTGGTTGAACAGTTGCAACTGAAGAAATCGTATGTTAAAGATAGAGTGATTAAATGGAACATAGTGTGGAACAATAACAACTGAATAACTTATATATCTATATAACACATTCAGTGATTAAAGGTAATGTAATGTGAAATAATTGCAACAGAAGAAATAATTTATAATACGTGCAGTGATTAAAGAGTGTGGTGTGGAACAACTATAACTGAAGAAAATAATAATTCATAACAAGGGTGGCTTATAAATACATTAGGTAAAATAAAACGTTTTTAATTAAAATAGGAACGAATATAATGAAATACGTTATGATTTTTTAAATGTTGAAAGGAATATTCTTCCACTCTCGTGCAGCGATTTATTTCCACTAGTAATTTAAAAGAGATGTGTTAGACCATGAACGTCGTTATTGTAACAATTATAATGTGGATTTTAACCTTTAAAACCTAGACATCTGCTTATCTATACTGTTACGTCTCCGTTCGTTAATTAATTTTCCGTAAATTCGTTCCGACGAAACTTTAGTGACA
>NW_013665731.1:95371-96832 GCF_000517525.1 Limulus polyphemus | reverse complement strand
GTCAACTTTTTGAAGGCCATAGATAGGCCTAAACAAAATGTTTTTAATTGTGTACCAGTTTAACGTTGAATATTATTTATGATTTTAATACCAATATACTTTTTCGACTTATTTTCCAATCATCCCAGAGTTAGGTCAAGTTATCAGACTTGGTTGAAACGTGAAAAAAGGGTGGTTAAGGAAAAAGAGGGAATATATTTGTGTATAAAACGCAGACTGTTTTGTAGCTGATGACATAAGGCTTGAGCGTTTATAAAGATTTCTGCAATTAGATCTGTTGTAGCCAATACAACAACAAATCTAACTAAAGTGTACTTGAGATGCAATGTTTTTATAACTTCTTTGACGCATCACTTTAAATACTAGCTTTGTAAAATTCAGTACTTGGCATAATGTGTTTGATAAGAAATAGTTTACATTTCTATGTTCTCCAGCTGAAGTATTATTTAATTATTTCAGTTTCACTTTTCAATTTTACTTTCGTAGTTGCTTAAACAGCCAAAGTGGATCAGTTCAAAAGGTTTTACTTTTAAATGAATGCTTGAATTACAATTTTTGTATTTGATGAAATTGTTATTTTATAAATAATTTATTTTGGATATCATAGATGTGCGAAAGAAATATTTGATATATCAGTGTTTTAATATATGTACTACGGAACTGAGATGCCATCTGTTAACCAAGGGTATAACTAATAGTTTCGATATTATTCCTCGAGTTATTCTGCTGGTCAAAGAAAATCGCTGAATTCTCTGTTGTGCTCTTCAAACAAATTTCAGATATTACTAATAGTCTGGATTGTTACATTATTACGTTCGAACCGTCCTTGCTCATCAAGGTGAAATTATAACATAATCATCAACAACATTCAATAAAGAAATTTTGTTTTTGTATTTTAAATCTTACTAGAATATGTATATCTATAATGTAATTGATAAAGTAAACCAATTGTTGCGTTCCTGTACTTCAAAATAAGTTTTAGAGGAAATACAGCAGATCTATCTCTAGAAATATGATTGATAGTTTAATACAAACAGTTCAGTTGTTACTGTAGAAATTTATAAAACATTATTTTGTCATGACCTGTTCAAAGTAACAGGATTACATAAAGAGAGATTGAGAGAGAAAAGTGATTTTTAAAGGAGCTGTTATCAGAATATCACGAGATGGAAGTATTTTAGGGAACTGACTGTAAGTAGTACGTCTTTCAACTATAATGTTTAGCAACCGGAAATTTTTTATAAGTGCATGAAAGATCATGTGATATAAGATGGACAATATTATGTGTCTCAGGCTGAAAAAACTGTTGTCGTCTAGTAAAATGTTGTATTAAATTAGCTGGCACGAATAAAAATTTTTTATACCTTATTTGATATAGGTTTGATTGTTTGTTTCGTATTTCGCGCAAAGCTACACAAGGGCTATCTGCGCTAGCCATCCCTAATTTAGCAGTGTAAGACT
>NW_013665731.1:92021-94631 GCF_000517525.1 Limulus polyphemus | reverse complement strand
GATACTGTTGCACGACTTAGAAGAGATATCTTGGCACCCCAGCAGTGTTTCCAAATGTGCAAATGTGTGTGGCTGGATGGTCATGCAAAATGAATCCATCAACCATGTGCTAGCAAAGCTCTTGAGTCCAGATTGAATTGATTTAGATTATCATTTGCCACATTATATTTTACACGACAACAAGGCAACAGTTTACTGACTTTTATTTGAGTCTGTTACTGTTTGAACTTAAAGTAAATCAACTTGTGGATGTAATTTATTATCCATAACCCAGTGTGAATGTTCTACAATATGTATGAGAATATGAAGATGGTTGTCATACACTTTGGTTCAAATATATGGTTTTGTATAACAACAATTCAGTGTAAGAGTAAAACATCAAAAACAAGATATTGGGATAAAATAATGAAAATTCTGGTCTAGTAAAGGAATCTGGTTTGCTTGAGAGCATTCCTAAACTATGGCAGTTTGGTTCGAGCTGTAATGGACACGATTTAGTGCTTTAACAACTAAACACTATTTCACCTTAAATACGTTTATATGCTCTGTCTATATATCAGTGATGTATCTTTTACAAATTGGACCGAAAGTCAAAAATGGATCAAATACACGACTTAGAAGATAATGAGAGCATCTAGATCCAAATGATGACGAGTAAGGTACTGACTATATATGAGGAAGCAGAGGATGATGAGCCAATACTGTGGTAGCTCATTTGTTTGGAAATCGGACTGCATATATGAGATTGGCCGTTAAACTGATATGGTCGGATCAAAATACAGTTTATCGGTAGTTAGCCCGTGTAAATGTATGAAAGCATCACATCAGACAATAGCTAAAACTGGTTTTATACCTTTTAATTTCCAAGTTTTCAAGTGAAAATTCCTTAGTATTTATAGACTCAAAATTACAGCTTAGTTGAAAGTTAGCCGTAACCATTGCTGTAAGTGCTTGCTGCTTATCATTCTAGGAATCGCCATAGGTGGTACAATAACACTTTGCAGGACTATCATTCTGCAGTAGCAATTAGCCTATGAAGTTGGCTTACATATATGTAAGTGCTGTAGTCTATGATTTATTGATTGAGCTGTGAGGGTTACTTGGAACATGCAACAGCTTAGTAGGGAGTCATAAGGGGTGTTGCAAAATAAATCACACCTTTTTCTTTGAGAGCATAACAAAGTAAAATAAGATTTTAATTCAATAAAATAAGTAATTTCAAGTATCGATATCACTTGATTGGGCCACCATTATTCTCACGCACGAGTTTTAATCGATTTGCAAAATATTTCAGCAATGCAACAAACATGTCTGTTTTCATGGCTGTCTCTGTGAGCACATCAGTGAAAACACGAATCGAGGTTTCACGTTTGTGTCTCTCGCATTCAGACAGAGTTTCCAACATTTCTTCTGTGCATTGCTGAAGGAAAGCTCCTACATTTTCGGCGGGATTTAAATCTGTAGAATTCCCAACCCACATTCCACCACTTTTTCAAGTCTATCAGCTCAAAATTAGGGATGGCTTGCCCAGACAATCCTTGTAAGGCTTTGCGCGAATATGAGAAACAAACAGACTATATGCCCTTTGGGTATAATCTATATTTGGCTAACAACACTCAGCGGAAAAACATCCTAACTCAGAGCAATACTAAACTTGCAAATAGAATTCCTCTTATTATTACCTATCAGTTTAAACTCAACATATTTTCACGAATTCTGACAAAACATTTTCTTCTCTTACAACTGAACGATCGCCTTAAACAGATATTTCCTGAACTTCCCGTTGTCTCCTTCCGAAAAAGCAGAACTCTAAAAGATATCCCTGTTCACACAAAAGAGAATTACATCCCACCCAAAAATGTTTGTCGTCCATGTAATAAAGCCCGTTGTCAAACCTGTAAGTTCATAAAATCTACTGGCTTATTTTCTGACAAGCCCAATCAAAGAAACTTTAAAATATCCAAAAAAATCACTTATGAAACAAAACAGCACTTACCCTAAACAGTGTAAAAAATGCAACTAACAATGTGTAGGACATACACAAACAACTCTTAGAGAACGTTTCAACAACCATAGATCTTCTATTAACACCGAAAACGACCTCCCTGTTGCTCAACACTTTAACCAACCCGGTCATTCCATTAACGATGTTACTCTCATCGGCATTGAAACATGATTCAAAACTAAAGCAGATAGAGAAATAAAAGAAGCTTATTGGATTGCTAATCTAAACACTGTTCAACCTTTCGGAATTAATCTAAATTCTGGAATCAGTGATTTCCGTTCATTGGTTTCATTTCTGTCAGAAAAAATGATTTTTATTCTTTGCTTATTTTTTTCATGTAATGTGAACGCTGAATTTCCTAAAACTTGCAATTAATTTTAAGATAATTTGACATTCCTGTTTTATAAATTGATTAGCATAACATATGATTTTCAATCAGTCTCCTGGTGTCACCTTTATTTAAACACTTAAGTACAGTTTTAAATATACATACACAGCGTGGTTACAAGTAAATAGACACCACCTTTAAATGAAATGATATATTTATAATTTAATTAATATCTAGTAGATCTTCCTTTCGCTTCGTGAAGTTCGTTGATCCTTTG
>NW_013665731.1:58634-91196 GCF_000517525.1 Limulus polyphemus | reverse complement strand
CAAAGGATCAACGAACTTCACGAAGCGAAAGGAAGATCTACTAGATATTAATTAAATTATAAATATATCATTTCATTTAAAGGTGGTGTCTATTTACTTGTGACCACTCAGTATATATATATATCCATTTCTAAAGTAAAATATCCATAACACATTTTCACATACACTCTCACCATCGGCTACACTGTGCCGGAAATGAGGTGCTTAAAATAGTACATGGAGAAATAGACTAAACATTTCCTGGAAAACCGGATGACCTTCATGACGTCACTAAACTCCCGTTATATATATCACTCAATCAATTACACCACCATTTACAGTTTGCCCCTGAAGAAGAAAGGCCTAATTTTTATTCATTTCTATCACGACTTTTTGAACCTACGTGTTTTTCTAACATAATGAACATGCTTATAAAAATCAGTGTCTTCTGCTCTAACAGAATTAAAAACAAATTTATATTTACAATTCATTGTAGCGCTATAAATGAACTTTTATCATGTTGTGAACTTGAATCGATAAATATAGATATGTATATTTTTAAAGAAACAAGATACAAATACGGAAGTCCTTAATATCTGACATTTCTATCACCTACACATGGTAATTTAATTGAGTTTTAATTTCATAAAAACCTAATTTACGAGGTCAAATTTCAGTTTACTGAGTACTAATAAGCTTATTATTCTTTCATGCAACAACTCATAATGTATTTTAAATTTAAGATGTGGTAAGTTGTCATGTATAAATGTCCAAATTGTAAGAGATTTGATGAATGAATAACGAAACGATATAACTTCCAAGTTTTCTTATATTTCCAAGTACCCTCTACTATTAACTGTGGGAAAATTATATCACAAGTACCCTTTAGTGGCTCTATTGGGCGAAAAAAAGAGAGTACAAATGTAGGGGTATGAACATAAGTTTAACGAGTTTGGTTGTAGTAACTCTAGAATAATTTTGTTTGGTAGTTTGTTTAAATCAGCATATTAGAGTAATAACAGGATAAGATGTTTCTCATTTCAAACTGCTGCCATGTCTGACAGTACATATAAAGCATTTGAAATAATTATGAAAATGAATAGATGATACACATACAGGTGTCACATACAACGAGTAATTGCAACTAAGCGGTACATTTATCATTAGAATGATAGTTTTTTGCAGAAAATTGAATGAAAAGTGGATGAGTTGTAAAATGCACAAATATTCTGTATTTACTTTAGCTAGCGTGGCATACGTTTTTTTTTTTGTCGTTGTTGTTGTTTTATGCCACCATAAATTTATTAGTGTGTGATTGGGAATTATTGTTCCAACTGTCTTATATTACTCCCCATAATTCATCCATGTTGTTTGGGTGTTATTTGAACTTCCCAGTTTCCATATAAACACGCACAGCCTTAATAATACTCATATTGTTACTTTGTGCTGGTAAAAATATAGCTGAGAAAATACCATCAGCCATTTTTTCCTTCCAGGTATCGTTTTAGCACATTTGCTGCATGAATGCTTGGAAAAGTATTTTGCTGAAAGGTGAATTCATGCTCAGAAGGTCTTGTTCCTGTCAGCAGTCAGGGTGCCATCAATTCTGTGTTGATTTCCAACACCATTTGGCTGAGATGCATCCTATAGTACACTTCTATTGGTCCCATAGCATGCATCATTGTATGTTTTATGTTAACCGTGATATCATTCTTCTCTTGCATCAAACAAACTATCGTTGACTGTTGCCAAACAATTTGAACTTGGATTCATCTGTAAAAAAGCTCTATCCTGGAGGATGCCCATTTCAGCATTTTAGTACGGTTATTTCTCTTCAGCAGTGGTTTTTGAGCTTCTACACATCTATTAAAGCCACTTCGGGCTTATGTGTGTCTTACTTTCTGGAGGTAACATTCACCCCTATATTTACATCATGGTCATTGAAAAGAGTTCTACTAAATTGTCATGTATCACATAAGAAATATCATGAGTTACTTTACATCCCTTTCGAAGATTTTGAGTTTTTTACTTCGACTGCTTCTGTTATCAGCTATACTATCTTCATGTTTTCTCTTCAGAATTTCCATACATTTCCTACTAAAACAGGGAGTAGACCCACCCTTTATCAGCCACTACTTTGATTTGTACGTATTTGTCATTTGAAATTTTTGGTTTAGGGTTATAAGTATAACCATCACATCACTGCTGTGAATAGGTGGGAACAATCCCATGGCATGTGCATTTTGCACCAACTTTATTCACTCTTTCCATAATTACATGTTGTATATATCAATTCGATTTTCAGTGGCATAAAAGTTAACTACGACGAAATTTAATCATGGTCTGAAAAGATATGCGTAACTAATACACTACACTAGTTAATACAGCATAATAGGCCGACGATATATTTTCTTTCTTTTTTATATCAGTATTTGTTGTATAGTTTCATGCATTATTTTGTACTTACAGCTACATAATTTCATGTTTCTTATTTAAAAAATGTTTAATTATTCTCCCCATGTGTATAGAAAATTGCAAGACTAATTATTAAGCTTAGTTCAAAAATAAGCAGATATTGTCTTCATTTTATGTATATATACATAAAAATAATCTTATTTTTTCTTATAAACGGTGAAAAAGGCTTTCTAAAATCTTATCCGACTCAGTTTCTACTATTCTTGTCCAGAAGGCGGAGTGGAAAAAAATAGGACAGTGGCAGCGAATGTTGGCTTGGAATCAAAATGGTTTGTTAGGAGGGCCCTCAGACTAGTTTCAACAGTTTGCCCTAGTTCTAAGTACTCATAATTGCAATCACCTTCTTATGTATGCAATAGTTCTAGCCATAGAGATTCACTTTCAGTTTAAAATACAAATTATGGTATCCATTGTTTCTATTGAATCGCATATTCAACAATCCAAGTTCAATGACTTTGAACATGCTTTGTGTTTTCAGCTGTGAGCCCATTATAAAAGCGACAGTTCATCAATTTTTTATGTTCAAACCTCCGGGAAAATCCCTTCAGATGGCGGGCGAGTCTGGCCTGCTGCCCGCTCTTTGGTCAATAGTTTAAAACTAGGAGCACTTATATCTGATTCTTTGAAGTCTATGGTGTGATCGTTTAACCCACTTGCGCGTAAGATGCCATTCTGGTTGAAACCGTTAATTCCAGACTCGAATTTGTTTTGACTGAGAAACTGTTTATAGACAAGAAATGGACTATTTTACGAAAAGTTATCGGTTTCTGCTTTTAAACATGTCCATTTAAAGTACGAAATATGTGGGTCAGCCTTACTGAACATGACTTGCAATTAGTCAGTTGTTCAGCTTATAGCATATGATTAAATCAGTAGTAACTTCTTAAAGTTGCAACACTGCCACCTTCTAGTGGGTCAGCACTGGTCCTAGTAATTAGTTATAGGCCAGGAGTTTATGTTACGACATAAAGTGAAACCATTAGTAACCAAAAGAGTCAAAGTTTTAACGCAGAATAAAGATAAAGCCAGTAATAGCCTCACAAAGTCACAAAATATGACATCTTCCACAGTCGACATTAGTCTTTGTGATTAGCTATTGAAGAGGGCTTTATATTATAAGAAAAAATTGAAATATTTAGTAACCTCAAGAATTAAGGTTAGGATATGGAATAAAGCTTAGTAACATTAAAAAGTGCAGCACTGGCATTTTTCAATAAAACTAAATAAATAAATAAATAAAAGAAGTATCCATCGAAAGCTCTTGGGCTACTTTTACCAAATAGTTAAATTTAATCGTTACTCTTATAAAACAATCAAGGCCCAAAAGAGCGGAGCACGATCTTTTTTTTTTTTTTGTTGCGATAACAGGACGCGAACATGGGCCATTTCATTCACAGGTTGGCATGCTAACCATTAAGTCACACCCGCCTTGAAGAACATACAGAAGAACCAGAATACTGATTGTTTTTTATTTCACTTCTCCTTTTCTCTAACTGGAAAATCGTGCTCGTATTTTGAAGTTTTCTTATTTGTTTTTGTTTTTCCTGTCTAGGTGTGTAACTGTTTTCAAAAGTAAAGATCAATTACTGAGTTTCTGAATCAATGAGATAATTATTATTTTTTAACTATATATGAATAGGCTCGAGTAGAGTAACTGACTCACTCAGCTGTTTCTGGAGTTACCCGAGCTTTCCTGGTAGTTTAAAAAACAACTATATAAATATGTCTATGCATATAACTACTATTTGTGCCGACGTTGGACTTGGTCCAACTCATTAATCTTCCGATCTGTATTGTGGTTACGCTGTTTGGTTCCTAACTTCTAGTGATTCCACGGAAACTTTCCGGAACGGTAAACCTGGGCCCTATTCAACTCATTAATCTTCCAACCTGTATTGTCGTACGCTGGTTGGTTAGTGATTCCACGGAAACTTTCCGGAACGGTAACCCTGCTAATTTATTTGGATGCAGAAACAATTTTTTTTTTTGTGTGAAGTTGAGCAGAAAGTAGCAACAATTTCAGAATTTTTTTATTTTGTAGAAATGAATATTTACTAATTATGTTCGTAGTTAGTTAGGGATTGTTTCTGTTTTTCATACTTATTTTGACTTTGTATGTTTTCGTGCATCTCTATTGTATTTTACTCTGTTTAATTTGTATGATCAGTGTTGCGTTAATGAACACTGTATGGTATTAGAATAAATAAATATCAACTTCTGGTACTTTAGGCTTTTTTATGCTAAAAGTCGGGATATAATTCATAAACAATAATATATATATAAAGATTTTTTTGGAAAATTTGGCTAGAAATATATAGTACTATCCGTCAAATTGTGATTTCAGAAACTTGTTACATATAAAAATTAGCTTTACTAGGCTGAAGTGGCACCACCTGGACATTTTTAAACGATATAATTTCTAACAAGCAATCTTATGCACTCTATAAGCCATAAAGAATATTGTCACATTAAGTGGTTCCATTATTAAAGTTATTCTACTCTCAAAAACAAAGAAACGTTAGAAATTTCAGGATATTTTCTGTGAATTTAAGATACTCTCTGCTGCCATCTAGTATATAATTGGAAACTACATTGCACATGTAGTTTTCCTACGTTCTGTTGTAGTTATGAGAGTAAGTCTTAACAATAAGTCCTATTTTTTTCTATTTTAGCAATCTGAGAAAAGTTATAAATGCGCGTTATAATTTAACATTGGGCATTTATTTCTGGAATATGATTAATAACATAGAAAATATTTTCAGTTTTGCCATACAGTATCAAACACTTAGGACATACACCAACTCTGATATCATTATCAGGAATAACTGTTACAGCAAATAAATGTGATGCGTGTTCATGGGCAGACCACATCTCGAAGCTTGGACCTTCTGATACACAACCCAGAATGTGAACCACTATGTCATGCCTACATGCCTAGCTCTGTGATAACTGTAATGCGATGAAGTTAAAGTTTTGTATCCACGATCGTTTGTTTTACCAGTGAATTTCTTGATTTTTTTTTATATTCAGTTGATTTTTTATTTTTCAGTCGTGTGTTTCATACCAAACTCATTTAGGTGTTTTTATATTTTGAATACTATTTGGCCGCTGGATCATTTGTTCAATTATTTCAAGTGCAATTCTATTCAATAAAAATAAAAACTACCAAGAAGATTTATTTATTTGAATCAGTATGATTGATTAATGTAATAGAATTACATTAATCAATCATACTGATTAATGTAATTCTATTACGCAAAACTTTGAGTTTCATCTTAACCCTATTATTACCAATGAAAAGCATTAATTCTGTTGTGGTTCACTATGTATTGTAGATAGAAAACCAGTAATTTCGTGTATTTTGGTCAGTATTTTACACTTGAGTGTTGTAATAGGCCAAAAAATTACAATACTTAATATGAAAAGTATAAAAATAAGTTGGTATTTGAGGATAAATGGAAATTTTTCTAAAAGGTCCACACAAATTGGATGGGATTAAGTAAGTAATATATCTGACATGAAGTCCTTTCTTTTTCAACTATATAAACTTATTATTATCTATAATAATTATTTAACGAAGTGAATGCTATCTAACCTACGCTACATTTCGTTTAGGTATATCCGCAGACTCAAAATGAAAATACTGAATTTTTATTACTATTTTATTCCTACAAATCATTAAACATAATCATATACAACAATATTATCACAAGCTATTTTCATATCTTACAAATATTGCTGATTGAAGATAGCTTAGTATTTAACATTATTAAACAAACTGATCTTCAAAATTTACTGATTTTTGTGTCCTAAGTTAGGAAAGATATTGTACGTCTAGTTTATTTGATATTGAATAAAGATGATTACGGCCCCTATCTGTCATTTTTGTTAGATTTTTTTTTATTGTATCTTGTACCCGAAGACTGAGTTTTTTGTTCGAGATAGAAATTATAATACACAAAACATCGATAGATTTTCGTAAATAGTTTAATTTTGAGTAACTTTTATATTTGTGTTTGTTATTTATTGAAGAGTTAGAAAAAGATGTTAAGGCTAACGCATAAAATATTTTGTATAAAATTCTCGAAAACTTATTTTGGGTTTTCTCTTTCCCGAAAACACAACAATATTATCCAGCACCTCTCATAGTGCTAAACACGGGTTCATTCATTTCTATGTAATACCACTCATTATTCCCATTAAATCAGGACAAAAATAGTACCTAACAAACGTGCTCTATTGTTTCTGGAAACCAAAATAGACGTCAAACATTTCTGGCACAGTTTGCTGACTTTCTTTCTACAATAACATTCATTGTTATGAAAAAGCTAGCCAGACAAGCCGATTTCCATCCTGGCTTGCAGACATTTTAACATTTAAAGATTTCCATTACGGTTTGGTCCTGAACTTGTAATTAAACTTCTCGTTCCTTTACCTAGTAATACGTTTTTTTAGGACTGAAATATTTTAAATCCCTTATTGAATAGCTTAAATTTCGGATTTCTGTCAACCATTACAAAATTTTTTTCGTCTGGTCTACGATCTTTGGGCATTAAAGTAATTCTGGGTGACGTTGACGTAGGTGATCTCTGATTGGGTAGCGCTGACGTAGGAGATCTCTGATTGCGTGGCAAGGAGTTGCGATTCGCAGTAGAAGCGACCTTGTCATCTCCTATGTACAGGGGTTTTAACGCCGAAGAAGGATCTTGCTCACGAAGAATGTGTCTCGCCACCTCATGAAAGATGTTCTCAACTTCTTGATAATCTTCTGCTGCTGTTGTTTCAAAGAATATTGCTTGGTACTTTTTGGCGCATGAAGCTCCCTCTAGTTTACTTACTTGCCTGAAAGCAAATCAGTAACATAAAGTTTATTGCATTGTTATACAGTTTAAAGAATCTGCTATCTAGATAACTCTACTTTTATTATCTGTAATTATTTCAGAAACCCAAAATTTAAGGTATAATGACTATAAATATTCATGTATTTAATATTCTTCTCTGCATTTAGTTAAAAAAAAGAAGCATACCTATATCGTTCAAGATCGACTTTATTACCAATCAGAATCAGAGGACATTCGGAGTTTCCAGTTCCTGCGTGCCTCTGGTTCTGGTTTTGAACAACCAGATCCAAGTATTGTTGTGCATGTTTAAAACTCGGGCGACTAGTGATACTATAAACGACAAGGAAAGCATCTGCCCATTTGAGATACCTGTCCGGTTCCTTTCCTTCCTAAGTTATAAATAATAATAATAGTACTATTAATAGCCTAATGGAACTTTACAAGAAAAAGAAAAATAAGAAAATTAAGTGTGAGTCATATTTCATTACATTCACGTTCACATTTATTTTGAATTCATAAATCAGCAAATTATAAGGTCAATAACTATCAGTATATAATTCAAATAAAAATTTATTTATGCGGGTTATTTCGTGAATTTAACCTGGATAAAACACGTTATTTTCAACAGTGATTATGTCAGTGATAAGTTTTATTTAGCCAGTTTAACGTAATATTTCTGTGATTTGTATTTCAAAAGGAATTGGAAGGAAACTTTCAAAGACAATTAACCCTTAATTTACCAGTATTGTATAAGTGCACATATATATATAATCTTCTACTCAGTGTAACCTTACCATACCCGTGTTATATACATAACCTTTTACTCAATTTAACCTTACTATACCCGTGTTATATATATAACCGTCTACTCAATTAATCCTTACCCTAGCCGCATTAGTTATATATATATTTGTAAGCTATAATTTTACTAATCTAATTTGTTTGTTAGCTAGATGTCTAGAAGTCTAGAAAGATCTAAAGATGTTATGTCAAACTTTTTCTAGTATATTTGAAGTTAGATTATACATACGAGATAGTTACAAACTGTGTTGTATTTTCAAGATAGAGCGTTGAATCAATCGGTATGGCCAGGTGGTTAGGGCGCTCGACTCGCAATCTGAGGGTCGCGGGTTCGAATCTCCGTCACACCAAACATGCTCGCCCTTTCAGCTGTGGGGGCATTATAGTGTGACGATCAATCTCACTATTCGTTGGTAAAAGAGTAGCCCAAGAGTTGGCTGTGGGTGGTGATGACTAGCTGCCTTCCCTCTAGTCTTACACTGCTAAATTAGGGACGGCTAGAGCAGATAGCCCTCGTGTAGCTTTGCGCGAAATTCAAAACAAACAAACTATGGCTCCTGTTTAGTTACTTTGTACAAGTACATTTATTTGTTTTATGGCCCCCCAGTGGCACAGTAATATGTCTGCGGACTTATGTTGCTAGAAACCGGGTTTCGATGCCAGTGGTGGGCAGAGCACAGATAGCCCTTTGTGTAGTTTTGAGCTTAATAACAAACAACAATTTATTTTATGTTGGTTAACGTCATTTGTAACGTAGGCCTACAGTAATTTACGTTGAAATAGACAACAAACTAATTTATCATCGTTACATGGACGGGGTGTTGAATTATTATCTCCAGATAATTCTAAAAGAAATCACGAACAAAAGAACGTTACAACAATGTATGTACATATTATTTTCTGCGCAATTAATCCGTACCTTACTCGTGTTTTATATACATATATAATATCTACATAATTAGCCCTTACTATGCCCGAGTTATATATACATATATAATATTCTACTTAATTAACACTTACTATACCCGTGTTATATATATACATACACAATATTCTACATAATTAATCCGTATTTTACTCGTGTTAAATATACATATATAATATTCTACTTAATTAATCCGTATTTTACTCGTGTTATATATATACATGTATAATATTCTACTTAATTAATCAGTATTTTACTCGTGTTATATATATACATATATCTATATCATCTTCTTTCAATTAACAAGTAAAGTCTCGGTCAAGAGTGAGCTGCTTATGGGTTTAAGTTGTATGGTTAGCAAGACTACCTGAAACGCAACAGATATTAAACGAGAAGTAGAATTTAAAGTTCGTGAAAAGTTATGGTTTAAATAGACCTAAGAATTATTAATAAAACGTTTAAACCGCAACTTTTCATAATAGCGTTTAATAGAATATTTTATCTCTCATTATCCAACCCAACTAATTAGTTTTTGTATTTAACGAAAATCTTGTTGGCTAGTGACTTGTTGAAGATGAAGGATAGTTATAAAATGCTCTTTATTAAACACTTTCGATTTCTAGCCACAAAGACGAGATTAAAAGTAATGTGAAGGGAAAATCACCCATAGTTAATCTGTTTTTATGAAAAAGTTATTGGTTTAAGCTATTTCTTTCCATTGTAAACATAAATTATTTAGTAGGTTAGTGTGTACTTTTGTAACATTGAAAATGCAGGTATAATTCTTTGCACAGTTAGTACAAGAAAGGGGTTTAAAATGAATATTTAGTAGTAATATATTATACCAGAAGTTTCAGCGCTGTTTAACATTTCGTAAACGTACGAAGGGTGCATCATACAGAGAAGTTCGTAAATTACAATTTTAAACTGACTCTCGCTTATCACGAGTAATCTAAAAGTAGTATTCTTCATGCTATTTGGTTTATTATCAAAATGAATACGTAAGATCATAGTTTGAGGTTTAGATAATGTACGAAGTTGGAAGTATAGATGGGCTACATGACGATATGCATGGTAGTGTTTCCCAAACTCTTCCCTCCCAGTGCACGCATGGAACTACCAAAGACGAACGCAGCACATCACAATTTGCGATGGTCAAAGCTAGAATAAAGCCACACACACACAAACCACTTGTAAAGCGGACAGCGTTAAATATAATGGTTCGCGATTAGATTTTCACTTGGTCATCACATTGAAACTGATATTATAACTTATTCAATTTTAGTCCCCCGATTGGAGAACGTTAAGTCTACGGACTTTCAACACTAAAATCCGGGGTTAGATTCCTCGCGGTGAATACAGTAGATAACCCAATGTGGCTTTGTTATAAAACAAACATATATATTCCAGTTTAATTATTTTTTTATTTAAACGGATAGATAACTTTTGTTGTAGTTTTAGAATTGTACTACATCACTTGCGACACATCAGGTGTGTCGCGGCATGTCTTTTGATAACACTCTACAAGGGAATAAATCTGGTCATTGAATTAAAAAGTAGTGTCAGAGATGTCAGAGCGGATGAAACACTCTGACTAGCCAAATTTCTTTCTGTTGTTACGATTTGTACTTACAGTGACATCTCTCGTGCATTTGTGTAAAAAAATGTCTATAACAGTTGTTTGAAATAGATCGACACTTCTTGCTTCTCAAAGCCAAATGTTTTCCTCTACCCTAGATCATTGTCATATGGTGACAACAGTCCGCATTTCAAGTATACAGTGAGAATACCCTCTCGTATTCCAATTTTGACACTGTTGTAAAGATCGTTTATTCTACTTCATTTATCGCAGCACTTGGGCAATGAATGTTTCTATAAGGATTGCCACCCATTTTCCATCATAAAAACATTTAATTTAGCGACCAACTCATATTTCTTGAAGTATTTTTATGGGGTGAGCCTAAAAGCTTCTCCTTCCTCGAGTACGACGTAAACAAATAATAAAAATGTCAGTAACGAAAGGCTTGATATAACGAATATGTATATATATATTAAGAAAAGTACACTGGTTAAGAAAGTGAGCTCGACCTACTTCATCGTAAATTTTCTAATCAGTTATAATTATAATACATATATATAAAATTGCGACTATATGTTTCATTTTAACTTGGAAGTTTTTTATGGCTGTGAAGTTCTCGACAAGAAAAAAAAGAGTAAGAAATTTTATTGCTTCAAAAATAAATTCCAAATTTCTCAAATGAATAATATTATAGTTTTATTTTATGTATTCATCAGTTTCTTAATTAGAAAATAGAATGCGAGGTTGTTTGAGCTAAATGTTTTACAGGGCCAACTAAATTATTTTCTCAGACGACAATAAGCTTATAGTTGTTAATTGGAGTGTTTTATTTATATCAATTCGAAATATCTTCTTAATACTTTGAACTACACTTTATATTAGTCGTTGCTGTTTAAGCTGATAACACTGTTCTTCTTTCTGTTATCTCATACTGTTGGAATTTAAGGTTAAAATATACTAAAATACACAGTTAAATTTAGTACTGTCAGTACTTTCTGTATTTGCTTATTTGTAAAACCCCTGGTTTCGCACCACTTGGAATAGATTCTGTTTCTAGAAAAATCATTCAGATCTTTAAAAATTAATTTCGAAAAATGTTAATAGATGGCTTGTTTATTTGCTTTGTGAATAGGGTGAAGAAAGTTGGGGTGTTCACATAAACAAACAGGATATATGAATAAATATCGCTGGATATACCCAGTTTCTTAAGGACAATAATTTACTATGATGTTACTCAATATTCACACTTATATTCTTGTGGTGAGCAACTGTCCATTTCTACTACTTACTGCAAGGAAGAAAACTAAAAACCAACAACAAAAAACTATTCATTTTCTATAAGGAGACGAGACTATTTGGTGGAGGTGTCAAACTCTCGAAATAACGAAACAGGTAAAACCCAACGAGGTCACTCAGTTGTTTGATTGAAGTGCAAAAGAGCTCATTTATTAGACTTAACTGCAATTTCAGTCGTGGTTCGATCTTAAATAACTTAGAATTTGAAGCAAAATAATGTCTTAGAAAACACATTTTATTTTTCTCTTCACTCGTATTGTAACCACTTTCCTAAGGGAGTTTTCCTTAGGAACAAATTATTGCTATTATTAAAGAACAAATGCATTAGATCTGTTTAGAATAAAATAGAACAATCTCACAATTTCAAGTGAAATCGAAATTCTCAACTTGACGTCTTTATTAGCTTATTTTGAAACTTTAAATTTATTTCACTTTAGCATGTATATAGCTTATTTACAGTTACTGTTAGATATGCATACACATACAGAACTACAATTATAAATTCAAAATGAAATAATATTTTTACAGGAAGTGAGAAATTATCTCCAAACTAATGTACAGTCGTCTACACATATTCACCAGCTCTTTCATAGATACTGCTTAAATTTGACTTCTTGTATTCAAGATTTCATCTCTGTATGATCTGCAAACTCGCACGCTGTGCCTTTGTTTCGAATGTGGTTTGCTGTGAACACATTCCATGTATGAAAATTAGAATGTATAAACCTCGTTATCTAAGTGTTGGAAAGTTACAGTTGAGAGGTTAATAAAGAAAATATTTAAATATTGTTTCGAATGTGGTTTGCTGTGAACACACTAAACCTAAAGCATTCCATGTATCAAAATTAGAATGTATAAACCTAATTATGCAAGTGTTGGAAAGTTACAGTTGTGAGGTTAATAAAGAAAAGATTTAAATATTGTTTCGAATGTGGTTTGCTGTGAACACATTAAACCTAAAGCATTCCATGTATCAAAATTAGAATGTATAAACCTAATTATGCAAGTGTTGGAAAGTTACAGTTGTGAGGTTTATAAAGAAAAGATTTAAAGAACCGCGTTTATAACACCAACTTCGAGATATAGCCAAGCTGGCGACACGCCATGGTCTCCTAGGTTGAGAACTTTGAGATGTATTTCAGTTGCTCTTGTTTCAAAGAACATTAACGTAACTAACAGTGACTCTTGACGTAAAGCAGTGAAACATAAACCGTCTGTGACATTAGCGGCATTTTCTATGTTCACACACAATACTCTTCACAGTTGTTTACGAATATGGCGAATAAACGATTTTATTTTAAATTAGAAAGTTTTCAGTGTTTGATTCTAGGTTTTCGAATTGCTTGAGTGTAAGGTAACTATGTAAATCAGAATTAAAACAGTTCTTGATAGCGAATAATATTTCGACATGATGAAAATACGGGTGAGAGATCTGATTAAAATCAAGGTAATTATATGTTGTTTCACTGAAGTGTTAGGTAGAATAGTCATAGTAGGTTTGAGAACTCAAACGGACCGCAGCTGCCTGTTGAATGAAAAGGGACGGCGTTTCGGTTTCTATACTGAGGCTTTCTTCAGCTCTTCGTGATACTGTATAATATATTGACACAAGCGAAAAGTTTTAAACTTAAAACAACAACAACAAAAAAAAAACGTATGCATATGATAATTTCATAAAAATGAGCTTATCAGAAGCAAATCGTTAAAATCTTTTTGTTTATGTTTTACATTTCCAATTGTGGATATTGACATTTTTCGATTGTTTGACATTCCTAACTACAGACGAAATTCCTGAAAAAGTCTAGATATAAGTACAAAATATGGCTTAATAGTTTGAATGTAATTTAACTTAAGGAACTTGTTGTGATCAAGCTGTATCAATTCTTGTTTAAAACATGCCACAACCAAAAACGATACACGTAAATAACTTTTATCAACTACACATTTCCCACACACACACACACACACACATATATAATGTACTAAATTTATAGAATTTTGCTTTATAATCATATTATACATAGTCGTGGGCAACATCCCCCCCCCAAAAAAAAACAACAACAACTTAATGATCAAAAACTGGTGTCCTCTCGAGAAATAAGCACTAGACACAACTTATCTGGGGTCGCTTGGAGAAGATTATCTTCTTAACAGTCACTAAAGACTGTCTTGTTAAGCACATGTTAAAGAGCCATTGATCCGGTAGCCTATGAGCAGTTTAATACAATTCATTTACAGTTTTCCGTTACATATAGTATAGTGTGTAGAGCAACAACCATCAACTATGCCTCAGCGTATGTAGTACATCGAAAAAAAAAGGTACTTTATTTTTTCTGAAGTGAAAATTGAGGCAAGGCAAGATTCGACCCCGCAAGTCTGTTAAGCGGATAGACGCTGTAGCTAATTAAGTTATCTGCCTAAATACTGCAGCTGACAGTTTTCACTTCATTTTTTATCAAAAACAGACTTTGGCAAGACTCTTGAGCAACGTTCATAACAGAACAATCCCATGTTCGAATCTAAAATATTATTATTTACTTATGAAAAAAAAAATTAAGTATTTTACCTTATTTTTTAATCAAATACCAAAGGTATTTAGTTCTTGACCGAAAATATTACATTGAATTTTGTTTTCAAAAAATTATCTGGTTCATACCTTGTCACAGGTATCCATCAGTCGAACTATAACTTCTTGTTGGTCAAATATTTCAACTTTGCTATATGTGTCTTCTGTAATGAATAAATAAAGTATTATTATTTCAACTTTGCTATATATGTGTCTTCTGTAATAAATAAATAAATAAAGTATTGATTTTTTTAGCTTTTCAAAATAAACTATTTTCTTTATTATTAAAAAGATAAAATAAAACGATTTTTAAATTTCAAATCTCTCGTATTTCTTTTCACCTCAAAATCCAGATAACAAGGAGACTAACTTCACTGCTACTCTGTATAAAGATTAGGGCGCCCTCATGTGAAATTTCTAGTAAATAGTTGATAGTTGTTGGTGTTAAACGTAGTCCTTCGATAATGATGTTTTCTCAATATTTAGAAAAAGAAAAACCAATAACATTTTATATATATTGTTTGTTTGCTTTGGAACTATAACTATGTCTGATCGGGGCCAAATGGTTAGTGTATCAGACTGAAAATTCAAGAGTCTCGGGTTCGATAGGTGGTATCACACACGTTTTAGAACACTGTCAGTCTCTGACTTTGACGTTTTAGCCCAGTGCATGAAAAACAGAACGTTGAGGTGATTTGAACTTATCTACGATGAAGTTTTAAATATTCTAATATTTAAAGCAAACGATCAAACCACTTTAGGTGTCATTTCTGAGTTCCATCAATATTATTTTCATTTTTATTCAAAGAATGTCATTTTTCGAAATTATACGTGAAGTCAAGGTTATGTCATATTGGAGAATATGTCACAAGGTCAGAAACCAAGAGAATAGGTCACAAGATCAGAAACCACATTTCTCTAACGAACGGAAGAGAGTTCTTAAAAATATATCACTTAGTAACAAGAAAACTGACAGTTTCGTAAAATGTTATTTCCTAGAATAATACAGCTATTGAGATATAAACAAGCAGAATACCAAGTTTCAGTTATATATATATATATATATCATACTCAACATTGTGGATTTTTGTGCTTTCTATTTATTCTAATGACATTCGAATTAAGGAAAGACACGAATATACAGATGTGATAAAACTTTCAGCAGTAACCAATGAAAAATAAGTTCATCTTCGATGTAAGGAGTGAAAACGTTTATCTTTGTTTGTTTCTGAAGTTTTGATTATAATTGAGATGCCAATTAAAAGAAATTGAACCAATTTCTAAAATATTGAATAAGACTATTGCTAGATGCACTGAAAAGTAAATAAATATAGTAGTTAAGTAATTAAGTAATTACAGTAATTAAGTTGTTCTTTTAAATACTTGTCGAGTCACAGTTACTCCAATAAGAAAAATAATGAGTGACGTTATGGTGAAAATATCGTTATATGTAACATTGTCCTCTGCTACAACTGTCGATGAATAAATATGAAAAGTACTGTTAATATTTAAATATAATGGGTTTGGGTAATTGTACTATGAAAGATTTAATAACAGCGAATTGGTATAAATAGTTGAAGTCACAAAACGAAGGTTGTTAACATGGTCACTGTTTAGTTAATTTTTCATGCAAACACTATCGCTCAAGATTAGAACTTTTAAGTGACAACTATAGTCTATATTCGGATTTACTTTCAGGTAGAGTAACTCTAACACTTCGTTTCCTAAGGAATCATATGGAAAGAAAATCATTTGGCATTTCAAACTGGACGACACCTTATGTAACACATGGACTAAAGAGCCAAATGCGATATCTCAGATATTTAGGCATATGTATTCTTAATTTACAGCAGATTACCAAAACAATAACAACCAATCCAGAAGAAAATAACATATTCCCCCTGTTTCAATTTCATAGAAATCGAGATGTTGTTAAAATTTTAACAGAACCAAAGAGTCTTGTAATAAACGTTGGCATGTTTCGAACGTAGAATACTAAAATGCCATTGAGTGCAAATCCAAACGTAGTACGCTTCCTAGTCATAATAAAACATTCAGTTTTGTCCAGAAGTGCTGTTTAAAGTGCAAAAAAAACATTACTTTGTCACAAGCAATTTTTATCAATGCCAAGATGCTACCATCGCATGTTTCAGTGTATTTTATGTCAAATAAAAACATTATAATATTCTATAGTGATAGCAAGGAAGAATGTTATCCCTCAGTGTGAACTAACAAGTACCAAGGGAAGCTTCCGAATGCAGTAAGAATCTAAAAATGGTGCAACTGCCTCATTCAATGGAATCACCGCGCGCCAAGTCCAGAAATAGAGACCATGTTTTTGCCCATGCAACCCACTTCTTATAAAGAAACAAAACCGATTCGTTGTTCTTTTCTAAACTTTTAGAAACGTCTTTAAGTTTATTTGTGTTTTCAATCATTCAAGTTATTGAGCAGTGTATGTGGAGTTAGGTTTTAGTTTCTGAACACTGACAACTATTCGATATAAAATTTAACCATGAAAAGTGTAGTGCCATTCAGGGTCCAGTTAATAAATATCGAACCAACAAAATAAGTTGTAAATTACAATTAATTCCTAAACGAAATATAACTGAATTCTTATTAAAAGTTTGAGGCAAGGCCGAATGAGTTCGCCACGTTCTTTTAGCTATCAAAGGCAATATAATTAAAGGATGACGTTTGTGCTCTATGCTAGGCACATCATTACTTCTTAATCCTTAGTTTACATTTTACGTCATATGTATACTAAACACTATTAATCTATAAGCTAATTATTATTTGCTATTTAGTTATAAAGTACTATTTAAATTATCCACAAAGAACATATCTGAGAGGAATTATTGTTAGAATTCTTTCGAAATTAGCACAAGAGTGTTATTATCTATAACCAATTTTGTATTTTTTCATTCTTACTTTGATTTGAAATGCTAGAAGAATATCTGAGCAATTTCTGGAGGAAAGTTCTAGATTGATATTAAGTAAAAAAATATTTGTGTTTACAAGCATTAATCATACGACTCATGAAAAATAATTTTATCCAACTCAGAGTTGCATAAGCTACGCGAAAATGGCTTAGTATGCAATAATCAGTGATTATATTTTAAGACATTGTTCGGTGTCAGCATACTAACATCGAAACCTACCAAATGTGATTGTTTTAATTATCCAAACATTTGTCTCGTGCACTTCTATGGAAACTGTATATGAACTGTATATGAACATATACCCATACCTACGTTGTTCATCAAAACATTATAACTTAAATGACGATACTCTTTCAAGTGTTAAAACATGAGGTTTATCAGTAAGTTGAACTTTTTATCATTAATATAAGTTTTAAATCAACATGTTCGAAGTCTTCGTAAACAACTTACCTAAGTCAGGATCATACTCACTAATGAACCTTTTGGTAATGTATTTCACCGTCAGTGCTGCAAGAAAATATTTTAATATCTTAATGCCAAGACAACAATATAAAACAAATCATCTGATAGGTAACCTGCATTCTCGAATATATGCTGTTATTTAAATTTTTCTTTCGAAACTACGTATATGAGTATATTTATGTTTTCACTTGTATGACTTTCATGTAGTTTTCATCTCGTTTTGTACTAATAGAACGCAATAGAGTGTTTTGTTTCGATCGATACAGCCTAGTGTCGAGAAATGTTATTACAAATGTCAGTCTGAGAAAGGTTTTTATATCAGGTTGTTCCTGTAAACTAAGCTTGAGTTATCAATAAAAGTATATGTAAAAATGTTTGTAATTTAAAAACATATTTAAATATTTGATTATAACAATTAGCATTTAGAAGCGAAATATTCACGTTAAATCGACTGTAACACTTCAAGCTCAATAGTTCGTGAAATAAAATAGATTATAACAATTCATTTACCACAATGCTATTTGGTAAAGGTACAATCATCGTTACTGTTGTAATTTTGCAAGTACTCATACTATCCATACTTAATGTATCCAAGGTTAATTTCAGAAAATAGTTTATTAAGTCAAGTTTTATTTTGAGTTGGCCTTAATTTTTCCGATTCAGTATCCATATCATTGTACTTAATTAAGTCTTACGGAAAGTCCTTTGGAACAACAACAACAACAAAACAGCAGAAAGATCCTGCCGACTAGATATCAAAAGTTAATAAAACAAATTGGACTTGATAAGTTATTAGAGTCTCATCACAACGAGTGATTGATTTTTTCTTGGTGACGTCATATGGAATAATTGAAGAAAATAGGGTTAATTTTAAGAAGTTTGATAACTCAGAAAATCTTTTACAACGAACGGCTTTTTCAAAGATAATGTAAGTATTTTTGTCTATTTCTATCATCTCATCCTTTCGTAACTGACTGAAATTCCTATTAGGGCTTACCATCAGTTAATTCATAGCGGGAGTTCTGTGAAAATATTTTCAACCGAAGTTAAATCTATAAAACCACACTACTTTAACAGCAATGGATTTTGACAAGTGACGGAATCAATTAATGTCGCTGAAGCTAGTTGTTAAGGCCGTGACTGTAGTATTTTTAGAACCATGAAACATTGCATTAAAATGTTTATTTGAATAATAGCGTTTACTCCTGTTGTACTATAGCTTTAAGCATGAACACTATGTGCACGGGTATGTGTAATATGTCCGTACTTAAATGCAATTTATGTTAAAAGAGCACTTTACGATTACGTTCATGTACCTTGTATATATATATATATATATATATAATGTTCAAAATGCCCTTAACTAAAAAACGTATACAGGTCCTAAAATATTTTACCAGTATGATGACCAATGATCAAATAGAGATGGCTGAAATGAGTTTTATTGATCTTGTATTCCAGAGAAGAGTATTTGTGTTTTCTATTTCTGGTAATGTTTACTTATTCCAACCCTAGTCGGCCCTAGTTTTGAACTACTGACCACAGAGAAGAGAGCAACACCTTATCACCCACCAATCTAAGAGCTTGATTGTCTCTATCATAACTAACTCGCTTACAGCTTAAAGTGCGAGAAGTATTATGTCATATCACACATATCTGAACACAGCTCTCTCCAGATCCGAAATTCAGATCTGTATTGCAGAACCAACTCGCGCCTATCAGAGAACAGTAATAATATTAGCGGGTTTTTTTTATAGATTACTAGAGCACAGTTTCTTATCTATAGTGCCATTTATATCATATAAGACTTCTGAATACTAAGAAATAACTCATAAACAGAATATGAGCTATAAATGCACATTTGTGTGTAACACTTTAAATGACTGTCCAGCAGCGAAAATATGAATTTAGGCCTCATATAGCTCTTGTAAATGCATTCCTTAAGCAGTTCATCAAATTGTTTTCACTCCCTATTTAAGTCAGAAGTAAAACGAAGTATTCTAGAATTGTTAGTATTTGGCTGAAACTTATCGCACAATTTGTTAACAGCTGTAACTTAATGCGTGTTTTATTTGCTTTAAACACAACCAATTAAAACAGGAAGAGTTTACTGCAAATTGAGGCTGTTTTCATAGACTATGTGCAAGGTATGGCAATGCATAAGGGGGGATTATAGTACTGAAATCTCCTTCGTATGAAAAACAAGAAATGTCTTCTTAAATATGTCTGTTCCCACGTACTTTTCTCTAACGTTTTAACATGTTATATTTCTTTCCTCATGTAGTATAAATCAAATTTTAATATCAGTCTTTCATTGCACTGTCGTATAACTAATTAAGAAAAATGGTCATGTTTCTTTAGATATATATTCGAACCAGAAAGAAAACTGCGGGAATATGCTAGTGTATGTTAATAAATATGGAATTATTCTTGCATAATGGCAATTACCATATATATATATATATATATACACACCTTTTGTTGTTTTATTTTTTCTTGATTTTACAAGTGAGCAATTTTGTTCGCTAAATTATAGTAAATTTTTTAATGTTTAACTACTACATATACTTTTTTGAGTAAAGAACTACTTATAAGATACGTTTTTAATATGTGTTGCTTCGGAAAAGGAAAAATAAACAATCCTTACTTTAGGCTATTTCAAATAATTTATCATAGATTTTAGAGTGGAAACATCCTGAGTGAAATTTGTAATTATATGGCATTGCACGTAGTATGGTATCACTTAACAAAAAAGCCATAAAATTTTCGAGTTATCTGTTTGAATATAGATTTATCACATTTATTTATTAGATTACTGCTAGTTTAAGTATAGTAACATGGTGATAAACTATGACGTTATCACTCGTTTTCCTTGCAGTATATTTGTTTGAAACTATGAGTACCTTGTGAGATCATCTGATGACGTTTTTTGCTTTAGAACGAACCATAACAACATCTCTGCTATTGAAACATAGATTCTTGCTCTCAGTCTTGTGTATTTCTACCTATCTTTCAGCTATTTTAATCAGAACAAAATGCTTCTTCGCCAGGACCACATGTACTCAAGGAAAGCACATAAACATCAAATTATCGCATTCCCACTCTGATGAAAGTGGAACCATCAGAATAGTTATGTTGCGTGAAAATTCAAGATGAGGCATCAGGTAACTAAAATAAGAACAAAGACATCCAGAGCAGGCTTTTTTGGCCATTAAAAGTATAAATAAGCTTGAGAAACACGTTATTTAAATGCTCTCTCAGACACTTCTCGACGCCAACTCACCTCTATCTAGACAAATAAACTTTAAACATTTACATCAGAGTAACACTTACTGAGACGTCAAGTTAAATGTCAACATTTCAAACACAGATATAAAAATAAGGGAAATATTCCAAACTTAACAATCGCTACTGCATTTAACTGGAACGTAAATATACAAAACAGTTGTAATTTCTTATCAAAAGTAAACTGATTTTGTAGATCAGAACTAAAGAGTAACTTATAAGTTAATGAAACCAATTCTGTACAACAAACTGAAAATACACAATGTCATATTGTAATGTCTATTACCTTACCAATGATAGCATTATTTCTCAGCTAGGTTGGTTTCAATGGTTTTGTTATATATAAATATCAGATGATGACTACAGCAAAATTTGGAATAGTTATACTTTGTTATTTCTTTAATTTGATTTTGGTAATATTTCAATCAGAACTTAGTGAATTAAAAAAGCATCGCAGTTACATAGTTAAAGGAATGGTTTTTAATACTTGATGTATTTTATAATTTTTCATGGAGACATTTAAAGATTTTCACACTAAAAATGGCAATTTAAATATATAACTTACTTTAAAAGCTGTGTGAAAAATTATGTAAACCACTCGATATATATAATAAAAGCGCAGTTTGGCAAAGCCTGATTAATTTGAAGTTTATTAACCATCTCCCTGGCGAGAGCCCCTTCATGGGCGAGTAAAATGGGGCGACAAGCAAGGGAAATCCATTAGGGAATCAGCCAAATGTCTTAATTGTTTTTTTATGTTGTCTTTGATTCCAAACCTATGTTATAGATGAATAACATATTTATTGCCTTATTTTTAGTCCTGGAGTAAGATAAATATGTGTTATTGCTACAACCCTCAGTTCATAATAAACCCATGCCAGTTCATTTTGAGGAATTGTTTTATAAATAGAACACACACAATGTTTTTGTTCAATATAACTTTACTATGACTAACGTATCTGTTTATCTCCACATATAAATCCAGTTAGAGTTATAAAAATTGTAGTTTCGACGTTCTAAACTTGAGTCTTTTGTTGAAGTATTCCAAAACTTATTGCTAAAAGACTTATATTTTAAAATTTTATAAAGTCTCGTGTTACTTGTTCCAAAAAAAAAAAAAGGAAACGACTACGTAAATAACTGTAAGATAAAAGAGATTAGTGACTTTGTGGTGCAAAATGAGTGAAAAGCTAACAACAAAGTCAGTTCTAGAATTTTACTCTCAGCTGATATGTTCTGATCCAGTTGTTTCGATTATTCGAAAGGCACTTTATGAGCCACTAGATCACAGAACAAAACAAAGACGTTTAAAGATGGGGTGTGTTTGTTTTTTGCCACTTTATCATCACGAACTATCTGTGTTAATTTTTATCTTGGTGTAATTTAAACTAAAATCTTATTATTTTCCAGCATAAGGAGATATAGTCTAACTTTTACAGTATAGTTGACACTTGTTTACAATATGCATTGCAGACTAACTTATACACTACAATTTAGATTTGTATATAACAAGCAATACAGATTAATTTATAGAACGCAATTCAGCCTTGCTTATAACATGTAGTGCAAATTAACCTATATAATACAGTTCAGATTATTTATAACATACAGTATAGACTAACTTGAACAATACAGTTCAGACTTGCTTATAATATAAAATACAGACTAACTTATCCAGTACAGTTCAGACGTTTATATAACATGCAGTACAGGCTATTTTACACGTTGCAGTTCAGAGCAACTCAGACCTACTTGTTGAACATAGATCAGATTTACTTCTAAAACATTGTTCGTATTTACAAATAAGACAGTTCAGGCTTACTTGTAAAATATAGTTCAGAACTACTTTTTAAACATTGGAAGGATCCACCTGTGAAACATATTTCAGACTTATTTATTAGATATAGTCCAGACTTACTTGCAAAACATAGTTCGGACTAACTTGTAACAATTAATATCATCTGGCAATCAGAGCAAGCTATGTACTTAGAGCGAATATAAAGATTGAACTGGAAATCAGCATAGCCAATTAAATGTACGATTAGAATGAATTGTTTCATCAGCTGGGTACCCTCGTTGTTAACGATGTTTTTGGTAATTCTAATAATATTTCACAAGGTATGGTCAGCATAGGAGATTTAGGTATGTCATAAATGCATATGTTAAGCTAATTATGCAAAACAATCTTTATAATCAAATTATAATCATAAAGAATAATTCATTTATTTATAAAATTGTTCAGACTTACTTATAAAGCAGTTCTGAATTATTTCTAAAATATAGTTTAGAGTTATAAAACAGGACTACCTTGTAAAATATAGTTCAGACCTACTTATAACATCTGGCTAGGATGTAATTATAGAAATAATTCAGACTTACTTTCAAAGCATAGTTTGGACTTATATGTAAAAAATATTTTAAACTTACATGTAAAAACAGTTTAAACTCACTTGTAAAACATAGTTCAGGTTTACTTATACTTAATATAAGATTCATTTTAGACATACAGTAAACTCAGATTTACTTCTGAAATGGATTGTAGTCTTATTTAGAAACACAACTATAGTATCTTATATATATGTTCTTGAGTTGGTTTTAACCTGATACTAAGTCTTTTGGGGATATGAAAACACCTGAACAATATTTGATTCATGAGTACCGTTTATTTATTTTTTCTTGTGATTCACTTGTATTGATATTACTCTCCATTTCAACTAACGTTACTGGTTTATTGCTTTTATGTTTTTATAATTTTTTTACCTATGCATTGTTAAAAACGCTAATCTCATTTTCAGGTTTTTCTCTGTTTTTGTGTATTTAGGGAAAACAGAAAATGTGCAACCATTTTATACAATAATAATCATTTCATGCCTTATTTAACAATAATAAGTTAAACAGTTTACATTTATTTAACAATATTCTTAATGCATAGCTTTTTCAAACCCCAAATATGATATATCTAGTTATATCAATAGTTTCACTTTGGATATTGGAAAAGTGTTATATTACAGTGGTGGATTCTAAATTATAGATAATTAGTTTGACAATATATGGATGCTTGTAGTCTGTACTTTATTACATTTGTAAGTGTTATTTCTTGTATTTCTTATAGTATAATCCTCCTTTTTTCATCATTTTCTCATGCTTATTCTATTATGTCTTTCTCGTTTTGTTTTCAAAAATACTCCTCACTGATTACTTTTCTGAATTTAGGCCTAGGCGAAAATCGACCGTGTCTCAAACACTTTCTTAATTTGATTTTAGATTAACCTAATAACTATTTCATCTGTTCTCTAGTAATTACATTACTCTTCAAACTTAACATTAGGAACTAATGCGTTTTATAATACGGGCTTAAATGAAGTACTTATGGTTACTACTGAAACTCTGGTACCTGTCAAGTTGTGTACTTTCACGTATTTGAATGATAATGTTGGTTCAGAATATATGTTTTATTGTTATTTGGTTTATGATTTCTTTTCTTTAAACAAAACGTTGCTTCAAGAACTCTACATCATTTCTAATGGTTGAACCTATCTCATTTATAAGTTATCTCAAAATAATATATATATTATTACTTAAGTCCGGTTTTTGTAGTAATACCACAACTTAGACTAATTATTTAACCACGCTGACTTAAACTTACAAAAGCATCTCCTACCTGATTTACCTACTCCAAGTGCCCCAAGTAACGCGATATTTACTTCAGGAAGATTGGACCCGTGGGCGGTTGTGGTTACTTGAAGGTTGTTGGAAGTCTTTCTTCCACCAGTAGCATTCATTCCGCGAAGGCGTCCAACACAAGCCGTAGGGTCATGGGACGCCCTTGACCCTTATGTTCGTTACTCCTTCTGTAGCCACAGACAAACAATAGCAGCTAGTTAAATGAAATCATTCTCTGAGAACGAAGTTTGCTCTAGACAAAGCTGACATGAAACTGTAGTCCAATAAAAACGTATCTTACTATTTACGTTGCAGCTCCCCTTCCTGCGTCAAGCGTCCAAAACTTTCTATTTCTAGCACAGAAAAACTCCTGTTACCAAGCTCCACATGAAAACACGTAACCATTAACTAATCTTTTCTTTCGTCAAAGAGACAGACGGTAATACATGTACTAAGATGGACGAGGAAGTGAGGACGAAATCTAAGGGGCGGGTGATACCGCTATTGATAAATAGCAAGATTTGCTTGCGATTTCCAACTCGTCGCCATATTATTTCTGTTTTTGTTTTTCTCAGCTTCGATATTCCCTGTATGAAGAGGAACATGAGCCATTATATATCTTTATTATATAATGACTATGACAGTGCTAAGAACGTTTCTTTGACACAGTGTTTATTGGTATTGTTCAAGCTTTTCAGTTTATGGAGCACAAGCGAGCACTCTTTTCGCAAGTGTAAAGTGGGCTGTCTTCAAGGCACCAAATAAATCATTTTGAAAATACTTAAGTAAATATCAACGCAATTTTACCATTAGGCTTAGAACCCACCACTCATACATTAGTCCAAAAACATACATTCATTGCTGAGAATCAAGAATCGTAAAATAGATACTTCTTAATCTGTTACAAAGTACTATATGCGTCATACTTTTCAAATTTAGTCTGTCCTCCAAGAGTTTTAAAAAAATATTCTGTGGTGGGTTTGCACTGTGTACACGTACAATTAAAGCGAAACATGTTCACACTTATTTGACAGAAAACATAAAAATGTTTCAAGGAAGTAATTTTGCTAATCATGGAATAGTGTAGCGCTTCTAGATATCTCTCTCTCTGTGTATTATTAATATTTTATTGCTAGATTATTAAAATTGTTCTGAGAATTCATCTGTCAAAAAAAATAAAAATCTTTACTAATTCTCAAATTAACGTCTTATTCTTATATCATTCACTACCGGTGGGGATCACATATTGCATCATATTGGGTAAGTTTATGTTTTGCTTGTTACAACACTCGAAGTAAAGAACCGGCAAAAACAAATGTTATGAGTCATTCATGTTTTAATGTAAAATAATACAGATGGGACTCCAGTTGTAACTTCTGAAACTAATCATAGTATTGAAGGTATTTTACTTCAAATATTTTGTGCGAATCATGTGTTACGAAGGATTCTGTAACTAACAAACCAATGATCTACAAGCAACTTGGTACATAAATAATTCAGAAACTATGTTTAAAAAGCTATGGAGCCCCATTGGTAAACGTAGGGTTAAGACACATAGACAAATTTTATTTGTCTAAATACAACAAGAGAATACTGAGCAAATAATGATAATTTAAATATAAAACAAACTTTCATTTTTTTAAAATAAATATAGCCAAAAGGAAACCCCGAGACTTTATAAAATATGATAACTTTATGTCAAATTTGAAGCAACTCTTTATAAAACTAATTAATTTTTTTAAAAAAAGTAAATTGCTTGAGGAGTGAAATTTGAAGAGTAAATAGTTTCGAGTTTATTTATGGGAAATTTGTCTATCGATGAGCATCATGAAGTAGATATGGAATTTATAGAGATCTTAAGCTTATTTTATCAACACGGAAGATAAATTGGGCTTGTTTGTAAAACATAGAGTAGAATGAAGGTATTACTTTTCGATAATTTTGTTTGTTTGTAATTAAGCACAAAGCTATACAATGGACTATTTGTGTTCTGCCAACCACGGGTATCAAAACTCGGATTCTAGCGGCATAAGTCCGCAGACATACCGCTGTGCCACTGGGGGCTTTCGGTAACTTAAAATCCTGGTAAAATCATTTAAGATGGTTCGTAGAAGAATAAATATTCAACGACCCCTTATCAGAATCCATGATTTTAACACAAATTTCTCGGGGAAAGTTAAACACTACAAATAGAAATATTTTCAAATCCGACTTTTGTCAGATTTATTTCAAAATAAATGGCTTAGTTCAAGGGTCATATAGAGAAAAATGAGTTCTTGTTTCATCATCGTAATTATCTTTTGCTCTGACAAAAACAAAAACGAATATAATAAAAATTTTAAAGTGTAAGTTATGTCTTTTAAACATCAGAGTACATTTTATTTTTGGGTTGAGCATGGCTTAGTGGTTAGGTGGTGGACTATTAATCCAAGGGTATATGATTTGAGTCCCGTTCGAGCTTCGAACTTTTTGGACCTGGGTTCGTTATAACAATGATGATCAAATTCCACTATCTAATTAAAATTCAAGAGTTGGTGGTATGCGCTGTTGACTAGCTGTCTAACAGTTCAAAATTAGAGACATTTAGTGCAGAAAATCTTTATGTAATTTTACAAGAATATTCGGAAAATAAAAACTTATTTATTGGAAATAATATAACTCTTAACTTGAAGTTGAAGTTGACAGAAACATTTGTTCAAAGATTCATGAGTATATACCACAAAACAGAAGATACTGGAAATGAATTAATGAATTGTTGATGAACTAATTTGAAATGACAGAAAATCAAAATAAAATAAGATAAACTAGAAATTACGAGTTTTATAACAACTTAAATTTGCGACAATAAAATAATTGTTAACTGTTCGATTGTAGCCACTAGGTTTATTATTTTTTACAACCTCAGGAAAACTACTCAAGTCTGAAAAACACCGTTTTTTTAGTACAACACATATAGTATTAAAGTTATTAGAAAACCTTCTGTTCTTCATGATATTGTACAAATCCCTACCGAAAAATGTCTTCTGTTATACTGTTTTACACATTGGGAAATTACAACTATTACATAAAATCCACAGTAAAGTCTATTGGTCGTTCTACTAGTGACGTTTATAATTGTTGCGAAACATTTGGCTTGTAAATTTTGTTTCTTCACTATTTGAAAATGTACCCATATTTTGTAAATAAACCTAAAGTTTATTGTATTACGTATAGGTGTTTGTTTTGTACGTAGAACAGGGTGTTACTTACTCGTAAATGTATGGTTCTATTTTTGTCAATTAATTAAACTAATGAAAGTAGATGAGGGGAATAACATAATGAATAAAGGAATGGTCAAGTTATCATAGTTTCACACAGTTTCAGTATTTTCTAATATATAACAATGGAAAAAGTTAGCAACGAATATTTACATATTTATTGATTATAACAAAGAAATCATTTTAACTTTAGATCGTACGGGACAAAACAAAGAGAAATGTTAGGCCATAGGTAGTCGCTGCGAGAGGTATATCCAGGATCAAATTAACTTTGATCGGGGTCCGAGGCATTTACATTTTGTGAGGCCCCTCTAAACATATTTGATTTCTTCTCATGCTGACTTAATACCCCCTAACCGAATTATAAATCCTGGTCAGATTTCATATTGGAGCTTTCAACATTATATAAAAACACGTTTTTTTGTTGTTGTTTTTTACGTACAATCAATTTGTTATTATTTATTCATTTGGAACTCCTCTTTATACAAAGCGATTTACAGGGTTTCGAAGCATCAAACCGTAATGCTCTACATATACAACATTACAGTGTAACAAGCTTTGAAGCCCCCACATTGGGAACAACATAATAATACGGCAGTTAAAGTTCAACTAAAAAGACAAAAATAGCCCGAAAAGCTTCAACCAAATTAGTAATAATGATTGCTGAACGTACAATTGAAACAGGTGCATTTACCTGCGGGCCTTAAAGTAAACAGATCAACGACACATCAGCCCGCGAGACATACTCACTACAAATGCAGTGCCTATCAACAAGAACTGAGCATGGGTTGCTTGTATTTACAAACTAAAATGGTATACTACAGTAACTGAAACATCGTCTCAGCTCTGGACTACATTGTTTTATATGTGCTCTCAAACTGCAGTTCGGCAGATCGTTTTTTTGTATAATTTCAGTTTTTGTTTCAAAAATACCTTTCACTTAATAGATTAACAAAAAAGTTTTGTACAGAACACACACACACACACACAAAATAAACATGAGCGACATGATTTCTTACATTACATGCCGACCTTTAAATTTAGAATATCATGCTCATATTCTCAAAATAATAAACTAGATATGGATAATAGTACTCTCTGTTGTCTGTTATATGTTCATGTAACTACTTCGCAGGGTTTGAAAGGATTTCTACCAAAAATGATATGGAGGTTCATTAAATCCATGCAGAGGTACCTACAGATTTTATTTTCACATTTTGCGGTTTTTGTGGGCGTTTTTGCATTGTTTACAATTACACATAAGGGAAGCAGAATAAGGGAAATTACATCACTTCCTCCAGGGGACGGATACTCCAGCTAGTACTATAATAATTACAGATAAGGAACACATCTTTTATAATGCTGCTGTCATTCATATTCTAAATAGGTTTCCTTTGTCTGCAAGGCTGCTTTTTATCAGGGAATTTCTGCTTTAATAAGAGATGCTGGTAAAAGAACCATGCTATATTCTGATCTACAATGTAATATGCTACTTTATATATACATTGTATAATAAATTATACCTATATGAATTTTTGCGAGACCCCCTAAATCTCCAGTTCCTACAACCCCGCGTTAATCTGGTCGTCAGTACACATCTTGGAAGATAGTTTCAGCTATAAAGCCCTAAAAGTGTTAGGGATATCATGCTTCTCCAATTCCAGAATAATGTTTTTCAATAATATGTATTTATATAAGTTATAAAAATAAGTGCCACTGCTAATTATAACTTTGCTTTATTTATATTGTTCTGTGTATCAGCTTTATCAACAGATAGTTATATTTAGTCTAAACCTACACAGAGAATTGTGTAACAGATTTAAATAATACAAAAAAAGAGAACAAGAATAATATGATAAATACAATGTGAGACGTATAACATAAGATTAAATTACCATGCAAAGTATCTTATGTCCAATAAAGTATTTTAATACAAGTATTATACATATCGTTAGTGTCTAGATTTGTTCTTGAACTGTAATTTAAATTGTTTACCTCTGATGATGGACGTGCATGCTTAGTGGTCCGAAACATGTAAGGTCAAACAAGTTGACCTTATCTTGAGATAATACTTGTATTAAAATACCTCGTTGTTTCAAAAAGAAACAAAAAAAAACGTTGCATGGTAAGTTAATCTTATAATTACTCGTGGCAACAATATTGAAGTCGCCGAATATTTTTTTATGTAAATTATAGAATGACGAAATAGGTATAATCATAAAATGAACAAAAAGGGAAATTAGACAAATTATTTCACTGACAAACTTGCTTGTTTGTTGTTTTTTCAGCTTAAAGAGACCCACTGAATTAGATGCGCTCTGTACATCGAAGGGAAACTGAACCCCGCCTTTTAGCATTGTAAGGCCTCAAAGTTCCGCTGGCCCATCGGGGAAAGCTAGAACAAAATGTATTAATTTTACATTATGCAACTTTATGACTAATTTTCAAAAGATGAATTCTAAAATTGAGAAAAAAAAATCCTTAATTCCATAGAGATTATACACGATCGTTATTTAGAGAAGGATTAATTTTTTTAACAAACAATGATTCGTGTATTCATGGATGTGGTAATTTTTTTTTTCAAATCTTTCTTTAGTAATCTAAGTAAGAAGAACATAGAAGCATCTCGCCTGAGTACGTTGTACACAGGACGCCACTGCCGAGGAGCCTTTTCGCTCAATACCAGAGCTTATCATTTCTGCCAAAAACTACTTAACTCAGTCATTCACAATATATCAATCATTATGGTATGTAACGCCCTATTCAGGAGAGGCGTAATCAATCGATTGGTGGATTGGAAGATATTACATCACAAAAAAACTAACAATATATGTATTTTCAAATATTTCTTTACTGCCCTTATAGTGAAGTGCAATCGAGATGCTGCTGTATTCTTCTTATTGGAAATCTAGCATAAAGTGTTATATATCATAATAATTGATATTCTGTATGTTTAGTTGTTTACCTAGTAGTAAACCTTGGATATTATTGTATTATTCTGCAAATACTTTGTGTATTTCCCTGTTATATGCATCCTATATATTTGTTCTTATTGTTTGATTCACTTTTCGCTTTTTAGTTTTTCACATAAAACATATCATTTAATATAGCCCCCCAGTGGCATAGCGGTATTTCTGTGGACTTACAACGCTAGAAACCGGGTTTCGATACCCGTGGTGGGCAGAGCACAGATAGCCCATTGTGCAGCTTTGTGCTTAACTTCAAAACAAACAAAGTAAACAATCATTTAATATTACTTATTACGATATAGTACTATTACTAATTCATTGTTTGAGATAAGTAGCCTCACTATTGTTACCACGAAGAGGCACTTAAGACACATATTATTAGTTATTTTGTACAACAACACATTAAAAGGTTATCAAAGATTTAAAAAGTTCTAATTTTAGTTCGTAGAATAACAATATAAGTTTAATTACTGACAGTATTAAACACGGTAAAGTTTATCTCTAACTATACTAAAGCAAAAAAAAAAGCGTACACAAATTACAGTGTTAACTTATCTCTTTATCGAATATAGGCTGTACTTAATGAAAGCTTAGCTAATGTTAGGTCTAAGACAAGTGTACTTATAGATTTCAGTGACTGGATTAGCATTGTTTGCATTATTCTAGAAATCCTGTATTTAAAGAAGTACTGTTGCAATAAAGATACTAATTGGACTGTAAATATTTTGCGTATCTCTGCTAATTTCTAATATTCTCCAGTGCATATTACAATAATTTACGAATAAAGAAATAGATCAGTTATTATTGAGATTGATGGTTACAATACCATATATTATGAAAAAAGATATATTTCATTTTACACTTGTAGTAGGGTATAAAAACCGCAACGCCCAAGCATAGGAAATGCCCTACTTCCGAAACTTACACATTAGTCATAAGTAAAAAGAGCCGGTGAGTAAACCGTGAAGATACATACTGTTAGGTAACAGGAAGGATCCTTATGTTGTTGGGGATTAGTTAAGCTGTTTAGAACCTCAGGAATTCCAAGCTATATGCATGAGGCAGTTACATTTTATTGGTGTGTGTAGTTCATGAGATAACTAAAATATCTTGAGATATTTGAAATAAAATTTTTATAGTCATTGAAGATGTATACGCGATATGAAGATGCTTTTTTGTTTTAAATCCTAGACGAGTTTACGTACTCAAATGAAGAAAAGCTTGAATATTTTTGTGAATAGTGTTATGATTCATTTTATAATGCACGTGAATCAGCCAGCGACACTTTTCAAGAATCTATAGGTTATAATTTTAAGAACGTTCACCTGATACTCCATATTTCAATATTTGAATGCTGAGAATAGTAGAAAATATTTATAAAAAGTCAACCAGATCGGTTTGTTTTGAATTTCGCGCAAAGCTACACGCGCTAGCCGTCCCTAAATTAGCACTGTAAGACTAGAGGGAAAGCAACTTTTGAGATACTCTTTTATCAACATTGTAACGTCCCCACAGTGTGACG
>NW_013665731.1:41971-57705 GCF_000517525.1 Limulus polyphemus | reverse complement strand
CTACCGTCACTTCTGCGAAGCTTGTCGTCATAAAATTTTCTGCAGTTAGTTTCATTTGATACCCTTAGCCCTTTGTTGTATTTAAATGCAAATGCTGCTGCTCTAAGTAATAAAGAAACTGGTTATCTCATTGCACATTGTTCTCTGTTGAAATATAAAGTTGTTAGTTTCGCTAATATTAGAATTGACTTTTGAATTACATTTTCTTGTAGCCACCAAGTTGAATTTATAAGAATGATTGTTGCTTTAGATTTTGGTAAACCTACTACATAGTCAACATGTATTGACAAAATATTATAAAAAGCATTATACGTACTTATACAGAATGCTGAGTAAATTATATTAAAACATTGTGTATATGCAAATTAACAATTCATGTAACAATCATAGCCGATATAAAGTTGCGGTGGAATGGCATATATCAGAACTACATTTTGAGATTGCATTTCATTTCATAGATAGTGTGATACAACTAAAAATGGTCATTCTCGGAAAGGATACGTAACACCTCTTTCTGTTGCAGTATATTCATACACTCAAATCATGAATACATGTTCACGTAGGGGATTTATAATTTCTAAGATGGGGATATCCCTTGTACTAAATGGCATTGGAAAACTAGGAAATATGGATCATCTTGGGAACCAGTCTCATCCAGAGATGACCTGCATCTAGTCCTATCCTAGCCGTAGTAAGCAAAGTGCATCTTCTTGTAACAGTTAAGAGTCCACGAACACCAACATTAGTAGCAAAAGCCTTTTACTTTTCCTAGGAAAAGTTACAAAAGTCGAATGTGCGCAAATTGTTTCCACTACATATTCGTCCAACTGTTGCATATCTCAAGCAGTTGGAGCATGAAATTGGTATTCACACTAATTCATACAGGACTAGTTTCTGGACTCAGCATCTATGAATTTTCAGTATGATGAATTTGTTGAAGCAGACAATGCGTAATAAATGTGGTTCTCGTGTATTAAGTCGAAAATGGAAAGTTTGCAAGGAGGTGGGGTGCAATTTGGACATGACAACCTTATGACGGAGCCTTTTTCAATGGAACTAACTTTCAAGGCTATTGTTGAGAAGTACCGTCATCAGATAAAGCATGACTGTGGGTGGCGAAATGAGTTGTAATGATGTGGAGGCTCAAAATTAATTTTAATATAAGGTGCTCAGCCTCTGTATATATTCTTACTAAGCAGGGTGCAGCTGTAGTCAGAAGCATATTTGTCCAGTTGGTCAATGTTAATCATTTATGAACATAACTATTTTTCGATCATTTTTACTCCTATAACCGGAAGATTTAAAGATTCAGTTAAAATATGTGGATTTAGTTTATTTCTTTGTAGTTAAGCACAAAGTTGCACAATGGGCTATCTGTGCTTTGCCAATCACGGGTATCGAAACCCAGCTTCTAATGTTGTAAGTTATCAGACATACCGCTGTGCCACTGGAGGACAAGTGGCATCAGATAGACATTTCCACACCTGCATAAGTTGGTTAGATTTTTGTATATACAGAACCAGTTAACTAAGAGATGCAGAAAATTATTAATATAATTTCTCGCAAACTGAGGCATATTGTTAAAGTATGCTACCAACAATAAAGCTAACTTTCGTCATAAAACACAAATATTGGAAGCCTCATTTCACATAGTGAAGATCTTTTTTTTTAGATGTTATAAGAAGTGAAAAATAATACCTTCTAGCAAAAACCACTAAAATCAAAAGGAACTCCAATATTTATAAAATGACTACTGCGAAACATGTTACGTTTTACAATTTTACGAGCCTCCAAATTATCATGTAACGTATTATAATTTCGAATAGTCTGAAACTGAGTTAAATGATAATTTAGGTTTAGAAATTAATTAAATGTCAATATGTATTCAATTTATGATACTTGCCAAGATTGATACACACAGTTTTCTTTTTTAATACAAATATATTTTAATATACAAACAATAACACAATTTACAATAACAGTTATTACAAATAATGATCTATGTACAAAAGTTTTACAAACTTACAAACAATATTTAGTCTTCTATCTGGTCTGGAACTTCCTTGATATCTTATCGAGGGTTCACGATGAGCGAATACATTTTGAGTAGATGTAGATACAATTCACTTAACAGGGAGCTAGCTAGCTCTGTGTTCTTCGTTCTTCGCCAGCCACACGCCGAGATTATAAAGTTTAAAACCAATAAAGTTTTATCTGTGTATTGGTCAAAGAATCAGCATAACTTTATCTCACTCCTGAAAAACAAAACAAAAAACAACACTTATATGGTAGAATAGATGGCAGTACCCATTGACAAAGATACAATTTGTAAAAAATTACATCATAAAAATACACCTTAACAAAGATTCTAACGCCAGATTAGAGTTACAAAAAACCTTTAACAAAGTATATTTTACAATTTGATAATGTTTACGTAAAACAGCTTTAGCACAGATAACATTTAATCCATTAATATTAAACTACCCTTTGTTAAAGCTTATGCCTATGCAACTACCTCAGTTAAAATTAAATAATGTGAATTATATATAAAAATAATTTGCGGTTATTCAGTACACTTCAGCATCCGAACAAATGTGTCATACAAAACCTTTAATATATATAACAGAATACAGAATGTAGTAAAATAAGAATGTAATAAAATAGAGCACACAACAAAACAAATCATTTAACAACGACATAACAATACAAAGTTAAATTTGTAAGATATGAAATAAGACAAATGCGATTTATATTCAAGGGTTTATTCTGCACGTTCATTATGATTGTATGTTTCATGTTTGTAAAAAGTCTAGTTCATATTTTTTCTTTCTTTATTATCTAAAGAATTATGTTCTTTGTTTATTATTACTAAAGTTTAAAAAAGGTTTCTTCTTCTTTACTTTGTATGTGGTATATTTTGGGCTAAAGATATTTTATCGAGGCCCGGCATGGACAGGTGGTTATGGCGCTCGACTCCTAATCTGAGGGTCGTGGGTTCGAATCCCCGTCACACCAAACATGCCAACCTCTGCCTTTGCCTGGTCCCAAGTCCAGGATGAGAAAGGAAGAGGGTTGAGGGCGGGGCTAGCAACGCCATCCCGTAAAAACCAACCTGCTACAAGTAACTGCAACAACAACTTTCCGTTGGTGAAGTGTTGTTACGGCCCTATGCTCCACTGGGAGTTTACAGGAATAAAAAAAAAAAAAGATATTTTATCATGAAATCGAAATAAGTATCATTTATAATAAAATTCAAAATGAAATATATATAATATAAAAAGAATAATAAAATCTCTAACATAGATAATTTCAGTATATTAACACCCTTCTTTACAGGTAAAACATGTCAAATCAAAAATAATCTCCAAAACAAAAATACAACATAAAAAACACAAGAAATTTGAATAAAATATAAAACTACACGAAAGTTACAAAGTTTACTCTTAACACTGATTGTTAGTTTGAAAAATAATGAGCCAGCTGATTTTATGGTTAACAAATCATCTTTTTCGTAGTCAATGTTAATTCTAGCTGTATTTATCGGGAAGTTAGCAGTATCGGATAGGCCATCTGTTGGAGCTGTTTCTCTTACCTCTAACTCTGATGTTTCCTCATCTGGCTCATTGTGCACAGTCAGATAACAGCACTCTTATCAACGTGTCAGTTTTAGCTATTAATTTCTGGTCAAGCCAGTGTACAATAGATTAGTGGATGTCTTCTGGTACGTGTATTACAAAATGGGCTTCCCAGTACTCCAACGTAACAGCTATAGACCAATACATAAGCCTCAGCCCAAGTGTTGAAGTAGTTCATAGTGACTAGTATGTCTTGATTAGTTCATTCAATAATTGAAATTGGACCAGCGATATCCAGGGCTATTCTCTGTAGAGGAGAACCAACAGTTATGGATTTTACCCTTCTTCCACCAGCATTTTCTCTGGGGAGCACACACTACACAGTGTATAGAACAGTGTTGAATATTTTGACTTGAATGCTGTCTGTAGAATTGCCTTTGAACATTAGCACATGTGCAGGTAAACATCTTGGTGCCTTCCAGTCTTTGTTTTGTGCAAAGCCTGGAGAATGTCATGCCTTAGAACCTGGGGGATGACTAGTTACAGACGGGCTTAGAACCATGACCCTTTGGTTGATAGAAATAGTACAATACAATTTCCTACAAGTACTTTTAGTTGCGTTTGTCTGTAATACATTCCTCAATTTGCATTGGCTCAGCTTTACATTGCCACACTGCTAGGAGTACCCAAACTATGCCTGAGTCATTCACTTACTATTTCTGGAGCTCACAAAGTATTAGTTATGGTATCCATCTACTCATGGCATTACTCTCTGTATGGCTTGTTGTCTTGATGGCAGAAATGGCTTCAACTCTAACATGGTGTCCAAGATCAGGGCATTTAATGAATAGACAGTGTTCCACTATGCAGTGAGACAATACATCATCATTTACATGTTATATTCCTGTAACATTTTATTCAATGTGCAATAATCTTTTCCAGATTTTTCAAACCTATTAGCCATTTCAGTAATGTATGGTCCACTGAAATAGTGAAAATTATATTATACAGTTAGTGTTGGTAGTATTTCATAAAGACCATAACTGCAAACAATTCTTTTTTGGTCATTCGGTACCTGCATTCATGAGCCATAAGCATATGACCAACGTACCTGATGAAATGTTATACTGCATCCAGCTCCAATTCCACTATCATTGGCATCACTACCCAACAAGATCTGACAGCTATCTCTTGGTTATGCCGCTATTGGTACTCCAACTAAATCACATTTTAGGAAGTAGAATACTTGCTCACATACGTCACTTCATTTAAAATGCTTCTCGACTTTAGTGAGAGCTGATCTTTAGTGGTGATCGTGAAGTAGTTAGCCACAGACAAATTGTAATGTGATACAAGATACACCTAACTGTGACTTCTTTCATGGTCATACGTATAGGCCAGTCTCTCATTGCTTTGTTTTAGAAAATCTATAGAGACTCTATCCCTACCCACATTATGACCAATAAATTTTGCTCCTGTGTAAATAAATGCGTATTTTGCTGGTTTTATTTTCATGACTGGTTTTCATCTCCTGGAATACCATTTTCAGATTCACAGCTGTAGACTCTAATATGCCATTAAACACTAATACAATGTCAAGATAGTTCAGGCAAATTTTCATCGCAGCCTCTTCAGTTTAAGCTCCATTAAACTCTAGAAAAACTCATATAAACCATCTCTCTTGATAAACACTGTTTCAGTTTTACTTTTATGATCGAATTCAACTTGTCAATATCCAGATGTCAGGTGTAATATGCTGAACTAACGTCTCTTTCCAATGTACCCAGACATTCATCCGTTTGTGGCAGTAGCATAAGCTATTTAACTCACATGTTTAAAATCAACACAGAACCTAGATGAGCCCTCCTTCTTTATAACATCTACCACTGGCAATAATGATAATCAAGCATCTCAAAAACTGAGGAAAGTCTCGTCCTTTGACATTTTTTTTGTATCTTAGTACTGTTTACATTCCTGGTGTTCTAGTTCAGTGTTTGTGTAGTTGGATGTGCATCACCTGTATGTATGTAATAGTGAGCTACTGTCATTACACTCAACTGCTCATCTGGTCTTCCAAATACATAAACATATTCAACCAAAAACTCACCGAATTACTTCTCCATTGAGTCCAAATTGTTTGTACCATCCTCACCTCAGGCGTGTTCTCAACCATGTAATTGTTCTTGAACATGGCACAATGGTCACAATCCTAGCATTAAACCTAGTCTCAGTCATATTTACTTTACTTATTTTGTTAACAACCATTCCAGTGGAAAGCTGGGCAACAAATTGTTTATGATTTCAAAACAACACATAGACCTGATCCATCTTAAGACAGCTAACTGCTCAATATAATGGTTCTTGCCTTTTGAAACAACAAAAATACACACGCAGTGCATTCCATGTGTGAGCTCTATTATCAAATTGCATGGCTCCACCACACTAGACCACAAAACACCACTTTAGTATGCAGATGTACTGTAACTCATTCCACTACATGCATTCATTCGGTCCTCCATTCGTGAGTCTGGTCTGACCAGAATTCCTATGGAATATCAGTTCACTTATTGCACGAACAAAACTGACCAGTAGTTTCACAATACATCCATTTCAAGGATACCAATGCTTGAGCCAAGGTCAAAGATAACTACCTTCATTCTGTGAATGGCACTCCTAGAAATACTCAGAGAATTGCTTTTCTATTCACATCTAATTTATCTCCATTTACTGAAACCAAGTCAATGTGAAATGGCAAGAGTGGTGGTGTTGCTTGGAGAATCTGATATACGGTGAGATCCACCAGTGTTCTGGATAAACAAATAAGAACCCTATCTCTTAATTTTACTGTGACAGGCATTTACCAAACATTTTAGTGCAAATTGTCATGTTGTGGTATAATCAGAGGCTGTGGCATAAACACTATGGGAGGAGTGGGATAGCCTTGCCCATTCACTTGCAACCAATGCTTGAGTTTAGCATGATGTTGGTACTTGGGTAGGGGACAGTATGTCAAAAGTGTCATGACTGCAGCTACCACTGCAAGTTTATTCCTTTCCTGTAATCAGTTCATAGGTACTACTTTGTGCCTTTTCATGACAGAAACTGCCTTAGTAAAGGTGAATATTCTCCCAAACCCAAATTTCATCAGTTTTTCAGACAACACTTTGATGGATTTGTCAACAAAGATATTCTCACAATACACTGAGACAATTGCAGGGTAAACCTTACTGTGCAAGTGGCGTAATTATTAGAATAAGTGGCGAATACGTCAGTGCCACACTCTTTTCGAGCATTACTTAATTTTACACCAATTAATACTGTCAGTGAAACTCGAGAACCACTCTATTCCAGTCACAAAGTTATGCTTCTAACAAGTGCTCAGTAGAGTCAACGGCTGGACTGTCCAAATTCAGAGTCAAGCGTTGCACCATATGATCTGGAAACCAGTCATTCAAAACAGTGATCTGCCTTAGACGCTTCAGAAAAATGTTCAGTTCTTCTTTTGTTACATCCTGGAATTTTGTAGTAAGATCTGCTTTACTTCACTCGTAGGGACCTGTGTTTGTGATCAAATACTTTTCCATACAAATTTTCAGCCAAAACCTATCTGAGATGCCCTAGATGCTGCAGGTCCAATAATAATTGACCTCAACAATCAGATGAGTGGTCATTTTTTTGCTCCTTCAAGATGCTAGACCACAGACGTCTCTGTGACCCATAGTTATTCTGGCAGAATACCCTTGACCCTGAAGATGCTCATAACTGTCATATGTTTCACCAGTCGATTGCTGTTGTTTCACCTGCTTAGACTGGCTGACTTTGTGTGCCAGTGGTACTTCCATTATTTTTCTGATGGTCTTGGGTAGAATCGACCAGAGCTGAGGTTACTTATTTTTTGCTGGCTAAGGCCAGATAGCCCTGTACAAATTGATTCATACAGTCGCCATTTCTCCTTCCCGAGGCAACACACACACTGATAAAGATGTCATGGGCTTTCACATCATCCAAAAATTTCCTTCATCAGGGACAGGACTTTAACTCAACCCGACAACTTTTTTGAACAACAGTCTCCTTTCATTGTCTGTCTCTTCCTCTTGGTTGAGAGCACTTCCAACCATTCCCTTACGATAGAGGCCGTTTTGATCTCTGTGACACAACAGTGAAGTTCAGGAAAATATACGTACCAGAAGAAAAGAGAAAACTACGCAACAATATATCGTAAGGTTATGGCAATAATATTTTCTTCTTTCTACGTACTCTGTAGTATTCTCAGGTAAAAACTGTCCACCTCCTCAAGAGTTAATACGATAGGTATGTAGAATAGCAGGAGATTGGCCCTCCAGTGGCACAGCGGTAAGTTTGTTTGTTTGTTTTGAATTTCGCGCAAAGCTACACGAGGGCTATCTGCGCTAGCCGTCCCTAATTTAGCAGTGTAAGACTAGAGGGAAGGCAGCTAGTCATCACCACCCACCGCCAACTCTTGGGCTACTATTTTACCAACGAATAGTGGGATTGACCGTCACATTATAATGCCCCACGGCTGAAAGGGCGAGGATGTTTGGTGTGATGGGGATTCGAACCCGCGACCCGCAGATTGCGAGTCGAGTACCCTAACCACCTGGCCATGCTGGGCCCAGCGGTAAGTCTGCGGACTTACAACACTAGAAACCTGGTTTCGATACCCGTGGTGAGCAATGCACAGATAGCTCATTGTGTAGCTTTGTGTTTATACTACAAACAAACAATAGGATATTGTATCAACATATTTATCATCAAGTAAACACATTAATGTAAATAAGAAAAAGCGAAGGTCTATGCATTCACCCATGAGACACTACTTGAAACCAGGTTCTAGCGTCCTGCAGTATAGCTACCCAAAGAAATGTCTTCTCTCAGTGATATGTGCTGTATAGATTAATTCTGACAATCAAGGACCTCAGAATACTTGTTTGAACATAAATTAGTACTAAATGTTTATGAAGGAAGTACAGTAAGAAATAACTTTTTCTTCTGGTGTTAGAAAGGAACATTGTTAACAAATTTCCCCAATAATTTGTTTGATTTCACTAGCAAACTATCCTCTTATGAATGATTTTTTTGTTCTTTATTAGTTACATTAATTTATGTAAAACTATTCAACTATATATATCTTTGCATGATTTCCAGTTACCACATACAAATAAAAAGAACATGTAACTGATGTTCTATTTCTCTATTATTCATAGCAGTATTCCACTTTTTATTATTGGTATTTTCATTATAAATATTTTCATTTAATTAAAAAAACAAAGTTTTTATTTAACGTAAACATTAAGTTCCAATGATGGGCAAAAACAGAGTTAAGAAGCGTGGTTGTTAAGATTATTATCATTAGATGGCGAGAGTATCTCAAGTGCAACATACCTCATTTAAATTGTGCGCCAAAAAAAACAAAACCCGTTAACAAACAATTTTATTAAGTAGCACGTTTCGCTTTTAAAAATTGTAAATTTTTAGGTTATTACTTTCATAGATATATCTTATTGAATTCAATTATCATTTTCATCTGAATATATTGACCACGTTAAAAGTAGAAAAGACTGCGCATCAGAAAAGTTCTTCAAAAATTTATATTTTAATACCATTTCTTTTATAGAAACTATACAGAAACTATAATGTTGAAGGTTATTCTTACACGAAACGATACAATGATGCAGAATATCTGGATTAAGAGACTGACAAATTTCTTTGCCCGTTTAACAACATTCACGATTCATTATTGCATAAGAATTTGTAATTTGTTACTCTGATAAATTCTAACATATTGACATCACATATTATTCCAAAATGGTAAGTAAAGACATAATTTTATCATAAAATAATTAATTTATTGTGTAATATATACTTTGTCTCTACATTCTGAAATATTATCTTTGCTTTTTTACCATATACTATGACATTACTAAAAAACGGACTCAGCGCATAACATTGAAATACACCTGTTTAATGTATACTGATAACAATATGCCAATGATTAGAAATGCATCTTATTTGTTTACTGGCATTCTTACCCGGGGTTGCCCCCGGGTAAGACAATATTTAAAAACTAACACAAACACAGTATCTATGTGGTTTCGATGTACAATTAAACCTTTAATTTTGCAATGTATTATTTGAGGTATGAAAATTCTTTTATTTTTGCTCCTGATGATATTTATAATTGTATTTTCCTTATGTTTATTGTATCGAAGCAATTGATTTATATTCTATACTGCCTGGAGTACCCGTCCTCTGGACGGAAGTTATGTAAATTCATGATTAATGAAAGGTTATCTTAGGACATGAAAAGTTACTTCCTTTATATGTAATTGTAGAAAAAACGCAAAAACAGTCATAAAAACTGCAAAACGCAAAACGTGAAACTGCAACTTTGTACGTCTCTCCGCGTGGACCCAACAAACCTTCATCGCAAATTTGGTGAATATCTATCAACAGGGGGCGAAGTAGTGGTAGAAAACGCAAAAACGCCCTTAAAAACCGCAAAACGCAAAATGCAAAACTGAAAATTCGTAAGCATAAAAACAACAAACAAAATAAAAACCATTCCTTAAGTGAAAAAAGTCTTTAATATAATCTTTGATTTAAAAGACTTGAATTCTATTTTGAGAAATTTGGGGGAAACGTATATTTTATTATTCAAACAATGCAAACATTACCTTTAAAGCTTGACAACATTGCATAACCCCCTCTTCCCTGAGCGACAAGTCTCAAATGCAAACTATCGGGTTTCGATACCCGTTGTGGTAAGAGAATAGATAACCCATTGTGTAGCTCTGCGCTTAACAACAAACAAGCAAACTTGTCGCATTAAAAAGCGATGTAAAGTATCGTTCGGTGGATCAACAGTAAGTTTATGGACTTAGAACGCAAAATTCCGGGGTTCGACTCTCAGATAGAATGACAGATATTTAAATGTGGTTTTGTTTTACCACAAACACGTAAAATTTGGTGCGTACATGAAAAAAGTAAACATTTAACTCTGTTAAAAAGAAAGGTCCCGTTTAAATTTTGATTGGTTGGATTAACAATTAGAGAGTAATGTAACTAAGTTGTTTGGGTGTCTTCTTGAAAGAACTATTTTACATTTGTCAACTTTGAAATTTAATACATGAATTATTTTAAAATTTCTTGGAAAAGGGAACGAGAGTCTAAATGACAAAAGTCAACTACAAACCTTTTCCAAGAAGATTAACAGTTTAAAAGGTATAAGAATAATTAATAACGAGAAGTTTAAATACACTGTAATAGAATTCACATTGTGACTTATTTTTTCTTTTCCGTAATTTTTTAAAAGTGACAAGTTGTTTGTTTATTTGTAGTTAAGCACAAAACTACACAAAAGGCTATCTGTGCTCTACCCACCACGGGTATTGCAACCCGGTTTCTAGCGGTATGAGTCCATAGACATACCGCTGTGCCACTGGGGGGTGTGACAAGTTGAACATGTTTGTAAAGCTTTAAAAGTGTTATTTGTATTATTTTAATAATAAAAGAAAATTAACATTTTAGAAATTAACAAACATTTTAGAATTTTTTTAATTCTTAGCTTTAATTTTTTTTTACTTTTATACTTTATATTGCATGATATAAATGTTATCACATCCTTTTTTTCGAATTTTTATTTCATAAATTTTAAGAGTGCTGAAGAATGGATTTTGAGTCATAAAACTGGTTTAGTCTTCGCAATCTTCGTATTGAGGTATTTTAAAGAAACATTTAACATAAAGACTAGTACCACTTGAGAAGTAAAAACGTGTTTCATTGTGTATCCCAGTATTGGAGTATTTAGGCTTATTGTTTTAGGTTTAGAAGTTTTTGATAATTAGAACCCTTGCACAGAGCTTTCATATTTTAGACGTTTTTCAAGCTCTCGAAAGATGGCGCGACCTTTGTAAACACTTCCATGAAACAAACTTTTGCACACGTGTATTATTTACGACCAACACATTCTAGGAAATAATCTTACACTCAAAATAATCTTTCGTAAAATTATGTTAATGTGAAATGAAAGCATAAGAAATTTTCGTTAATTCCTACGCTAGACTTCAATTCCGCTCTAGCGACATGATACATTTTATAAAAATATTTGTGTGAGGTGGTAACAACATTACTGTTCTCTCTCGTCATCGACATCTTGTTGGAAAACAACATTCTACACTGTCATTTTTTTGCCACAACGTTTTCATTAAGTGAATTATAAAAATTATAAAGAGTGAGAGTCATTGTAAATATTGTCGTATCATAATGTAAAAACAACAACAAAAACGCTCAGTTTTGTTGTGGTGGACAATGGCATTTTAAAATATAATAATAATTGTAATAATAACATAAGTACAATAGAAATGTGTGAGTGATAAAAAGAAATGTTTTTATTTGTATATGTAAATTATGCATATTAAGTGTTATGATCTTTGTGCGTTAAAAATATTTGTTAATTGTATATTCATCTAAGGCAGGAGAAACTACCCGTTTATGCTTTTGGGTTTCTGCGCATTTGTAGTTGAGATTCATAAAACGCCTGTTTCTTATTGTGAAAATGACAACGGCTATTTGGGTTTATTTTCTTAATTTATGAATAATTTTAACGAAACTTTCTAACTTGAAAACTGAAAAATATGCGTAGTTTTGTATGGTTTCATCTTCGTTTAAAATGAGACAATACTGCAGTGAGCTGTTCAATATCTTTTTTCTATCCATTCTCTTGTCAAACCTGCCGAAATTTATAAAAGAGGCAAATTGTTATTGTAATTCGTCTCTAACATTAATTTAAGTGTCTTCGCACATTCGTTTTTGAGTCTAATAGGCCTACTTCTTTTGTGAGGAGTCAGACGTGGTTAGAGTTCCCGAACTGTGAAAACGATGGTTCATCGTTAACGTCTTGTTGCCACAAAAACGAGCCCTGTAGAGGGGTACCTGTCCAGTCAAACAGAGCCCAAGAGTTAGTTGTGTGTACTGCTGACTGGTTGCTTCCCTCAGTTCAACATTAGGAACGGCAAATCTTAGATAAGCTTTAGTACCCGGGCGTGAAAAAAACAAAAAAACAAACAAAACAGACCTTTTGTGAGGCAGACACATGTGACGTCACAACTGCCCGTGATAAAAGTTGACTGCTGAGCAAATCCAGTTTCTTATCTTTTCTTCTTGTTTTATCTCGTAGTTCATCTGCAGTACTCCTTTATTTTATTGTAAAAATAGTTGTGTTATATGTATATATATATATCTTGAGACCCTCCTTCCTGTCTTACGTCCTATTCATCATTTCCTATGTGTTTATTCCCTTCTTTTGATATTCCAATATTCAGCAGTTACAACATGTTAAGAAGTGTTTTATAAATTCGTAGTTAAGGAAGTACTTGTTACTCAATTCAGATTGTTTTATACAATGATTTCTGCGTTTTTTTTGTTTAAAAATTGTTTGCGCTGACAGCGCTGTCGTGAAACTGATCAATAAGTATCTATTAAATGTAATTCTCCAATCGGATAGCCCCCAGTGGCACAGCGGTCTGTCTGCGGACTTACAACGCTAGAAACCGGGTTTCGATACCCGTGGTGGGCAGAGCACAGATAGCCCATTGTGTAGCTTTGTGCATAAAAGTTAATTTAATCTTGGCAATCCAGTCTTGCATAATTCATTCATGTTTTAGTTTGTGCTATTCCTAAATATCAAAGGCTATCGAGCTGTCAGCTTTTCAATGGAATTTACCTCTTGGCTAAAGTTGAAGAACACAACTTAAAATGTAAGATGGACAATTCTGTTATTTGTTTAAATGATTACATGCTGAAAAACTAGACTACGTATCGATCTTGGTGAGTTATATTTTTAAACAATAGTACTTTTAAACTGCCCCCCAGTAGCACAGCGGTATGTCTGCGGACTTACAACGCTAGAATCCGGGTTTCGATACCCGTGGTGGGCAGAGCACAGATAGCCCTTTGTGTAGCTTTGTGCTTAATTTCAAACAAACAAATACTTTTAAACTACAAATATGTGAGTTGTAGATCGAAAACAGAAAGTATTAGCTTAGAAGCAGAAAATAGCTTCCTTGCGTATTTTCAGATCTTATGAAAGAGAATGTCATGAATGTATATTTAACTTTGTGTGTTTTTATGCAAAGTGAAAGAATAAACACATTCGTTATTTACCGACTGTTAAGTTCAGTGACATATAAATTCCGTTATTCATTAAATAAGTTAGACTTAAAGTATAGTCAACATACAGCTCATTTGGGTTCTAAAATATATTCTGTAATGATTGGCATTAGCTATATTTTGTGAATATTTGTAGACTGATCCTGTATGAACTTTCGACCCATTACTGTACGTCAAGCACAGTTAAATCTTACCAAGTTGTATGAAGAACTTAGCAAAAATTATGAAATGTACTATAAACGTTTTATTTATAAACTACATTAAAAATCTTACACACTAAACTGAAACGAGTAAATACTAATATGGAAATAACGTTAAAATGTGCAAAAGTTGTATGACAAGTTGTAATTCATATACAAGTTCTATCTTTGTGCTGCGCAATAAGTGAAAACAAGAACTATTAGATTTCATCTGATAAATAACAACACAGAACACTGACTTGTAACTGACAAAATAAGATTAATGTATTTCATGATCCTCGTATAAAGTATAAATGAAGAGAAAAATAATGCATTACACGTTACCATAACATTGTTTCAAAATCTCAATATAAATATGGAGAAAATATCTGTTTTGAATTGCAAAATACTCGATAAACTAGTTTTTCTGAGCCTGCAAACTGAAATCTTACATAATAAATCTAATTGGATAATATTCAGCAATCAAATATTTTGTCAAGAACTTTTTATATCATTATTCTAAAAATACACAAAAACAATCAGCAAAATAATAGATTTACCGAATGTTTTTAGTTTACTTTCACAGGACTTCACTACTAGGATAGAAATCTGCTAATTGTATGTGTTCCTTTGAATTTGCCAAAGTGAGCCCCTAACGCAAGTTCTCCAAAACTACCTGGAAAAACTATTCTTCTGAGGTGGATTCTGGTTTATCTTCTGTTATTCTTGAGACTGATTTTGCTGATAATTTTCCTGAAATATTGATTCAATTTGTTCAATTATCTTTTCATTCTCGGTAGCACTACTGGTGGAATCCTGAATGAACAATATCATTAAATTACATCACATTACCTATCATCGCTTTAGACAGTTCAATCAGAAAAATCTGAAACATTATCCATTCTCCTATGCTAAAGCCAAACGTTACATTCGAGCTTAAAAGCGGGCAAACTGGAGGCTTTTTTGTTCTACTCTCACTTCTATTTTTCATTTTTAGAAGGCTTTTGGACATTATTATCATGTTCGTTTTCAAACTAAAAACATAACTTAGTTTTATGAAGGTAGTTTCAAATTCACTATAGAAGAAAAAATGCGAAGCTTCTGCAAAATTCTCGTTCAAAAAGGTTGGTGTCTGTCTACACAGATTCTTCTGTTGAACACACATATTGTACCATTTATGCTCTTTTTACTTTGCTTGACCAACCAATCACACTTTTCCTTGAACATGTTTAATGACATTTGGGTTACTGGCTGTTGCTCGGTTTTGTAGAAACATGCTAATGCCATCTTCATTCCAAAATCTGGAGATGACTCTCGACAATAATCTTATTTGTTGTTATCTTACTACAATCGTGTAGCCATCTGTTACTATTGTTTGAAAATCTTATGTTCCATTCCTGGATCCTCTTGGGTAGTTGATTATTTTACCTTGCTCTTCTTTTACCGTTTTTTCATCTGTTCAAGGTTAGGCTATGTCTGCATTGTTGATCACAAAGCTAGTTCTTCTCTCTTACATTAGCTTAATTATATCAAGTCTATTGCTTTATACACAGCGTGGTCACAAGTAAATAGACACCACCTTTTTAGAAAAAATGAAATTTTTTCAGTCATATTCACATGAATTGATATGTTTATAATTTAGTTAATATCTAGTAGATCTTCCTTTCGCTTCGTGGAGTTCGTTGATCCTTTAGGGGATCGTGGGAATCATCTCGTCAATTTTAGATTGTAGGATTTTCGCCCACTATTGCTTTAAACTTGGAGTAGGTCGCTCTTCGAAGTTGGTTTTTTT
>NW_013665731.1:22960-40995 GCF_000517525.1 Limulus polyphemus | reverse complement strand
AAATTAGTTAGCATAAATCAGTTAAATGACGAAAAATTAGGTGTCTATTTACTTGTGACCACTCAGTGTACATCTGATTGGGAGTGATAACATGTATCCCTGTTTCTTCTATATATTTTGTAGCTTCTGAGCCTCCTCTCTGCCTTTATCATGGTTTCCTAGTTGAATGTATGGTCTTTCTCTCATGTGTCAGTCGACACCTCAATTTCTCTTATCTCACCTAAGTTCCTATTGTCTCCTTCGCAAGAACAGAAGTTTTAAAGATATTCTTGTTTAACCAAACGTGAATTACATCCCCCCAGCTCCCCCTGTAGCACAGCGGGATGTCTGAGGATTTACAACACTAGAAATCGGGTTTCGATACCCGTGGTGGGCAGAGCACAGATATTCCATTGTGTAGCTTTGCGCTTAATCACAAACAGACAAACAAAATTACACCCCACCACAGAATGGTTGTAATCCTTGTAATAAAAATAATATGCAACTTCATAAAAACTACCGACAAATATGACCAAAAACACTTGAATATTGTGAAACAAATTACTTGCACAACACGCAACACTGTTTACCTCGTACAGTGATAAAAATGCAATCACCAGTACGTAGGACAGACCCAAATGACTCTTAGAGAGCCTTTCAACAACCATAAACCTTGTATAAACACCGAAAAGGATCTTCCTATTGCCCAAAACTTTAACAATTAATAATGTAATTCTCATAGACATTGGAACTAGTTTCAAAGCTAAAGCTGGTAGACAAATGAAAGAATCCTTTATGCATTACCACTTCAAACACCGTTCAACCTTGTGGAATAAACTTTGATATTGGGATCAGTGATCTTCGACTATTAATCAGTTTTCTGTTAGAAAAATAGAAGTTTTCCTTTCTTATGTGTGTTGTGAATACTTTATTTTCGCCTTTAATCTTTCTAAATGCTTATTATTTATTTATCACAATTTTTAATTCTAGCTACTTAACATCTTATTTTTTTATCGATCTTCATACCACATCTCTATTTTAATTTATCAATACTCAATATAGTTTCCCTTTACACTTTTTTTCTATTTTTAAAACAAAACTTCTCTAACCTTTTTATACACAACTTTCTGGTTTTTGCACAAGAAATGAGACACATTTGGAATAATCAGTTGAAAGCTAATAAAAGAACTTTTGGATTGTCAAGATAGTCAGTCAGCCATGATAACAATCCACCTTAGTTTTACTTAGTCCATCAAATAATGGCTGGAGACGGCTTGAATGGGTAATGAAAAAAAACTTTAATATAAGTTTAACATAACAGCAAATGTACAACGTTTCGACGAAGTTTTGTCATCATCTTTTGGTGTTAGATCTTTAAAATACATGCACATTTAAATGAACTTCGGATAACAAAAAAAAAGTTACATATAGCCTCGTGAACAACATCTACTTTGGATAAAAAGTTATTGGTGTTTGGTACTTTGCGCAAAAATACACAATAACTATTTATGCTCTCCCCAGCTTGGATAATTGAACCCTGGATTTTAGCATTGTAATCCGTAAACGTATCGCTTGCCAACCAGAGGACTAGATGATTGTTCATTTGCAAATAATCTCAGAACGTTTCGTAATAATGTCGTTTCTCCATATTTGCGAAGTAATCAATAATAATCATCAATTTACTTATATCAAAGACCCTTCCGAAATTTGGGAACCTTATTCAAATTTTTAGAATTAGAATTAGAAAAATATCTTCTGAAATAATTCAGAATAAACTTCAAGTTTTGAATATATTGTTTGGGATATCTGAAAAAAGGGTTTTAGACACAAGCACTTATAAATCGATTAATTGTCACACCTACTTTGTAGGCATCAACATCATATTAAAAGGAATGTTCCTTATTTTTGGTGAAAAAAGTATGTTTGTATAACTTATGCAAACATTTTCAATGATTTTGAACAATGAATCAAAGCAAATTGTTGTCAAACGAAACTGCTATAAAAATAAAAAAATAGCCTACTAACTGGTTCTGTTCAACAAACCAAAAAATACAAGCGCACTATAAGTGTAAGTCATTGATTTTTTATTTTGTTTTTGTATGGTTTGAAAAATATCAGCTTGCTTTTAGTTTACATCTGTTCATTCACGGATCATGTTTCCTTAGTTGTTCCACCATGAGCAACGTTTTACACGCAGGTCAGAAATAAAACATGGTCGAGATCAGACAGGTGGAAGAACTCCGATTCAAAACAAGTTATTATTAGGGATCTGAAAATGAAAAAGTTGAAGGGCACCGCATTGTGTTTGTGTGCTACACCTATCACACGATTACGAACAAGAAATGTAATATGTACAACGAACATTTCTGTATCTTGTACCCCTTCCTATTGTTCACTCAGAGTATTATACTACGGGTAGCGCATTTTTTTTTTTTAGTAATTAATGTTGTAGCTAAATACAAAGCGTTGAGTACGTTATATAACAACGAATTTGAATATGTAAATTAACAGATCTCGGAACAAACACAAGTAATATAAAGTCGCGGGAAACAAGATATATCAGAACTACATTTTGAGATTATTTGTCATTTCATAAATAGTGTGATGTGACCGAAAATTGATCACTTTTAGAAAAGGTGTGCAATAGCTTTTTCCAAGCAAAATATTTATATATCAGATCATAAAGGCGTGTAGAGATAAAATATTTATAATTTCCAAGGCAGAGATATGGCTTGCACTTAAAGGCATTAGAAAACAAACGTATACGAATTAACTCGGGAGGCTTGGGACCATCCAAAAAGAGACCTGCAACAAGTCATGCCTCAAACAGGAAAAGCAAAGTATTACATTTTGTAACAAGTTGGAATCAGCTAGCACAAACGTCAGTGAAAAAAAAACCCTTCCACGTCCACGTATCCTGGACAATAGTACACAATATAATTAAGAAGAATTTCCGTTTAGAAACGAGGCCAACAGGCTATTGGTCCATCAAAATAAGGCTTTAAATTATAGTTCCCGCTCAACTGTTGCATACCACAAGCAGCTGAAGAATAAATACCCGCTATCAAATACGAAAGCGTACTGGTAGTCGCCCTCGTATTTTAGAAGATAGTGAAATTCTCACTGGGAGCAATGGTGTGCTTTGGACATGACAGTCTTATGAAGATGTCTTTTTCAATAAAAACTACGCTGCAATAGTCACCAAACGCAGTAAGTATGGATTACTCTGTGATAGGGCTGTTGAAATCGTCCGAGAAGAATGGAACTTTCTCAACAGAAACTATGCTGCAGAACTATTGTCAAAATGCACAGCATGACCTGACATGACAACATGGACTGTAACGGCGTGGTATGGCTCCAAAAATGTTCTAATATAATGCACTCAACCTCTGTACATGTACATAAAAAAAAACCTTTAGACAAAAAAAAAGACAAACACAAAACGTACTCACAAGGCAAGTATAACTAAGGTACTTCATCGAACTGGTGTATTCAAGTGTTTTAAACTCACATAAAAGAAACCTATCATTCTACTGGTTTAAACAACTCTATTTATTCAATTAAGGTACTTGAATATGGGAATAATAAAGATGGCACTCATTAAGAAAGAAGATCTGTAGTAATAAAGGACCACACAGCAGTTGAGATACATAATCTATCTGTTTAAACTCTGATCGTTGTGTGAGATAACGAAAATATTTAAACAGTAAGAACAGATATGGGTGATCAAACTCATAACGTTCAACTTTTAAAACTACCATCCACAGTCTGCAGCCATTTATGAAAAGATAGTTGCTTTAATCGTACAGAATGAAATTTAAAAACACGATTAAATTTATCAGGTTGCTACAATCAGATCATTAGGAGTGAGAAATAAACCTTCTCCCCTAATGTTGGCATTCTATCCCTATGATGGTCACATACCTAAAAAAAACAAAAAAAAACAGTATAATAAAACCTAAAAGCTCTAGGTCGAAAAGTACTGTTGTTGTAAAGGTAAATTCTTCCTTCAACTTGAAAATAGTAGGAATAACAAATATTACCCAAGCCTCACATAGATCGAAATGCTGTTAATGTGCTGCTTATTTCTTTTTAATGTATGGATGTCTTATGTTAGGTTATAAGGCCTATTTACAACAAGAAAAAGCGGGAAACCAAAGATATGTAGTCAAAATGGAATGATTATTATATACTAGTGTGTAAAAACAGTAAAATTACAGAAGGTCTAGAACATTTGCTAGAAAATCGTAATTCTACAGCATTCAACAGCATCATCTTTAAAATAAATCAATTCAAATTTCATTATATCTGGGCCTAACTAACTTAAATATATAGTTATTTACTCTGTATGAAACAAAGACTCCACTACTGAGGAAATTAAAGAGACAGCTTAAAGAATGTATTACTGTAGTAGTGATATGTTGCAGAAAGAAAGGAGAAAAACAATTTGTATTTTAAGTAAATTAGTTGTTGTAAAAGAAATTCTCATATTGTGAAAAAATATGACAAATCATGAGTCGAGTCCATAAAAACATAAATATTCTTTTTATGATAATTCTATAAGAATATGTCTGAACATAAAAGGAATTGCATCACAAGCTCAGCAAATAGGGAACTCACGACTCCAATTTTATAAAAAGTGTAATTTAGACTTCAACCACCATAAGGAAGAATGTGGATAACCTCAAGTCTTCTATATGAGAGGACTGATTGGAATTTTATGAGGGGTAGTAGCAAGACATCCAGAGTATATTGTGTAGTAGTGGGTGAGACCCAGCTCAAGGACCAAAATTTGGTTAAATGAGAGAACAGAATATAATGAAAATTAAAGGTATCATAGGAACGAAACAAGTTAGAGAGTATTTATCAAAGCCTTAATTGCAAGGCGATCAGCATTGTCAGAAATTCCTACGTTTTCAAGAATCCACAGAAATCTGATGTTATATCCTCATTGACTCAGTCGAAGAAGCAAAAAGTAACATTCCCAAACGAGGTAATGGTGGAATGACATAATGTTAAAGCTACTAAAATATTCTAAAAAATATAAGGTCAAAACATTTCACGATGTTAGGAAAACACATGAGCTCAACAAATCAATTAAAGACAAAAATACATAACCCTATAACCCGGGCACTTTCAAAAGTTGGACTTTTTCTTTGAAGGACTAATTCGGTGACGAGGAACCCACTTTGAGACTAATGTTACATATTAGACTTTCAAATAGTCCGAAGCCGAGTTAACTGATGATTTAAATTTAGTAGTTAAGTTGTACTTTGGATCTACTATTTAAATGTAAGCCGGTATATTAGTCAATTTACGATATTTGCCAACAAGATTGATACACACTGTTTTCGTTTTCAACACAAATACGTTTTAATATACACACAACAGTACAATTATTACAAATAGTTACTACAAACAATGATTTATATACAAAAGTTTCACAAACTTATAAACAATATAAAGTTTTCTTTCTAGTCTGGAACTTCCTTGATATCTTACGATGAGTGAGTTGATGTAAATACGATTCGCCGGGAAGCTAGCTACCTTTATCTCCTTGGCCACACACACTGTTTTCCACGGTTGAAGTTGGTAATGTTTTTGTAAAAAATACTAACGTCCGATGAGAATTCACTGAAGTTAAACCATTTGTAATGTTCGATATTTATAAATATTCCTGGTCGAAAATCTTAAGTTTTCCGATTGATAAGCGTTCTAAAAATCACAATTATAGCTTTCGGAGTTCATAGTATGCTAATTATAGCGAACTAGTAATAGACACTCTCTGGCGTGTGACGTTAGTTATATTTATAGCGTGGGAACGTTTTCTAAAAACTTCAATCTTACGTAACAGTACCGGTTAAACTGTTTACATACACACATATATTGTTGATTCTCACTCTGGAGAATCTTCTACAATCTTTGGGGAATAGGCGGGAGTTGCGCAATACATATCTAACACTACAAGCTATGCATGCTTTTAAATATAAACTCAATCTAAACAGCGTCGATATTAAAATAAATTAAAACAAATTCGTTGAAGTTACTCCAGAAAGAAGTACTCTACTGCAGCAGTATATACAACATTAGATAAAAAATGTGTGCAAGTGCTTTAGAACATTAAGTACAGCAATGTGTATGTCCTACAAGTTATTTACAGCATTAAATACAGAAAAGTCTATATCCCACAAGTGACTCAGAATATTATATTTTAACTTCAGCAATTTCTATATCTTTACAGTTACTTATAATATTAAATACAGAAATGTGTATACCCTACACATTATTTAGAGCATGAGACATAACAATTGATTTACACTGAAAGTAGTTAAAAATCTTAAATACAACAGTATGTATATATCCAACAAGTCATTTAGCATATTAAATACAGCAATGTCTATATCCTCCATGTCATTTACAAAACTAGGTACAGAAATGTATATACCTGCAACCTATTTACAATGTCTCAAGCCTACAAGTAATTTATAATATTAATTACACCAATGTATATGTACTACAAACTATTTACAACATTATATATAGAAATGTTCAAACCCATAAGTTACTTACAACGTTAGATATAGAAGTGTTTGCATCCCGCAAGGTATATTAGAACATTAGATACAGAAATGTGTATATCTTGAACGCTATTTACAATACGAGATATAGAAATGCCTATTCCTCACAAGTCATTTGAAATATTAGACAGAGCGATGTATATATCCCATAAGTCATTTAGAAAAATACATACAGCAAAATCTATATCCTACAAGTTACTTACAAGACAAGATACAGAAACGACTATATTTTACAAGGCATTTAGAACATTAGATACAGCAAAGTCTATATTATATACTTTGTTTAAAACTTTAAAATATGCAACGCACTTATCCTACTCATTATTTACAAAGTTACATAGAAAAAATGTCTATATATTACAGGTCATTTCAATCAGTATTTAATACAATTGTTTATAATCTACACGTTATTTAGAATATTAAATACAACATATCTATAATCCAGAAATAATTTACAACATTAGATAAACCAATGTCTGTATCATACAAATAGTTTAGAACATTAAATAAAGTATGTCTATATCTTACAACCTATTCATAACATAATAGAACATCAGAACATTACCTAAGTAACTTGTAGGATATATACACTGTTGTACAACATTGGATATATAGATTTATATATGCTACAAGCCATTTAGAACATTAGATACAGCAATGGTTATATCACACACGTCGTTTAGAACATTAAATAGAGCAACGTACCTATTCTTCAAGTAATTTACAAAATTATGAAAAGGAATGTTTATATCCTTCAATCATTTGGACCATTATATTCTGCACTGTTTAGCATGATCTGTATCCAAAAAATAATTTAGAACATGAGTTGCAGAAATGTCTATGTACTTGTTTGTTTTGTTTGTAATTAAGCACAAAGCTACACAATGGGCTATCTGTGCTCTGCCCACCACGGGTATCGAAACTCGGATTCTAGCGTTGTAAGTCTGCAGACATACCGCTGTGCCACCGGGGGGCTGTCTATATACTAAAGATCATCCAGAACATTAGATACAGCAACATATATATATATATATATCATACAAATAGTTTAAAATATTGAATACAGCAACTTTTATATCACACAGTTTACTTAGAAGATTACAAACAGCGTTATCTACTTCCTAAAGATAATTCAGAACATTAAGTACAACTATATGTATACATCCTACAAGTTATTTTCAACACTAGCTACAGAAATGTCTATATACTACAGATCATTCAAAACATTAGGCACAGAAATATATATATATCCTATAGATCAATAAAAACATCAGATACAGTAATGTCTATGTCATGCAAGTCGTTAAAACATTAAGTTCAGCTATTTCTAGAAGTCACTTAGAAAATTAAATATTGCAATGCCTATGTATGTTACAGATCATTTAGAACATTAGATACAGAAATGTTTATATCCCTTCAACATATTTACAACATTAGATAGAGCAATGTTTGTATGCCACGAGTTATTTAAACCATTACATACATTAATGACTATATACTACAAATTATTTAAAAGGTTAGGTAATTTGTTTGAAAGATATTGAGGGGAATTTTTGGTGTTATTTTTCTATAAAGTTCTTATATTGCCTAAGCCCAATGATATCGACACGTGAAAATATGTACTGCCTAATATTGTTAAATCATTGTTGTTGTTGTTTTGCTTTTTGTTATGTTGAAAAACTTTGTATTATTGGGGATTAATCATTACGTAAGTTAATTGTATGTCAGTTATTTATGTGCCTTGATGCGTGAATATTTTCAAACATTTCGAAGGCCGTTATAAAGTCTTCAAAACGTTAATAAATAAATTAATGTAAGGAAAGTTTTGGCCTAGAGGTCAACGGACATAAAAAAAAATCTACATTGTTTAGCTTACAATTCGTCTCGCCCTTCATTAAGTGCATAGGGCAGTCTCAAGGCACGCAGCGCGAGAACCTTGTCAGCGAGGTCCGCCCCGAACCCTCAAAGCTGATGACAACTTACTTTGCTATGAGTCCTGCAATCGGCTTCTTTCGTAAACAACTTCTTGGACAGCTAAAATTAATGACCTCCATATGCTGCACCATGAAAAAGACAAACCACGTGGGATGAATGATCGGAAGTATCTCCCGGATATGAGATGTTGACAATTGCTGTGATTGGCTATGTTTGTAATTGAGGCGGAGCATTATTTGGATAAACTAGGATACTCAGGGTACTGTCACAAGAAGTGCGGGCCGTTAATCTGCGTAAGTAGTAGATAAGTGTTGTTACTGAAACCGACATTAGATAGACCGGTTATGAGTTCATGCTTTAAATTGAAGTTAGAAACGTACTTGTTTTCTTTAATTCAATACCTTTTAAGTGAAATGGCAACGTGAACTTCCTCACTGGTGTCACTAAGTCAATAGTATTAAACAGTCAAAAGTGTTGGTGAACATCAGCACAGTTAGTTGATAGGGGCTCGCCATGCACTTTATGGCAGTCATAGTCGTTGCAGTGGTAAATGTACTTCCTGCCACTTTCTTTACTCTGGCTGACCAGAGCTGTGAAGAGGTTCAAACGAAATGCGCTTCCCGTGAGGGCTGTGGAACAGCTCTTAGAAGATATATGGTTCACTGTGCCGGACAAGTTTCAAGTTGCCCGACTTTCTGTAAACGTGCATTGATATCTTTGACTAGCACTCCTGAAGGACGAGAATTTATGATGTGTGACTGTAACGGATCTGAAGACTGCCAGTTGAGAAAACAACGTGTAGAGATCTGTCGCCCGGAAGTCATTCGAGCTACAGCTGAAGATGCTGTTGTCTCTTGTTCCGTAGCTCATTGGATCTGTGTAGCAGACCTCAAATGTTCCAAGGCTCTGGAGTACTACATCCAACTATGTCACGGGATGTTCAGTGGCTACAAATGCACTCACCGTTGCAATAATAGTCTGGCAATCCTTAACCGTCAGGACAAAGCCGAAAAACTCAGGACGTGTTACTGTGATGGGTCAGAAGAGTTTCCGTGTCGACGAATGAAAGTTAACATGGAACGTTTGTGTTACGGCAGGGAAGACTTTATGCTTGAAAATACTTTAGAAGGTAATGAAATAAGCCATTTTCGATCATCAGCTGGTCAACTAAAATGTAATACGTGGAGTTTATGGTACTTTACCATTGTAATAATCATGACAAAATATGCAGTTTTTATGGAAGATGACAAGAACAAAACAGAGATACAAGGTATTAACGACAGTGAATGGTAAGTTTCTAGTTTTTTAATTTGATTATATACTTACTGTTGTAAACTAGTTTTAAGACTCTTTGTACCTGCTACCTGTTCATACACCATGAGCTATATAGCAATATATATATATATATATATATATATATATACGCAAAGCGTTGCTTAACATTTTATTTGAGAAGTCCGTCCTTTTCTAACTTCTACATCTTTCAATGGACAAAGGGTAAACCATTTTTACTTTTACTCTGTTTAGGTAAAACTTCTTTTTGCCGGTGAAAACAAAATCGGCGTATTGTTTGAAGTAAAAATCAGATATGTAGCGTAGTTATTGAAGTATACTTTAAGCATGAGCTAAACATTTAGTCGTTCCCTGTCCAGATTTGTTCTCCTAAACGCGGAACTTTATACTGTTACGTCTCCGTTTGTTAATTGGTTTTCCGTAAATTTGTTCCGACGAAACTTTAGCGACACAAGTCCTTACTTAATAAAACTGGTTTATTCTTTCCGAATATAACTTTACGATACACTTAATTTCAACAATCGCGCTAAAACAAACGCTATAACAACGAACGTGCTCAACTTCAATAATACTCTCCGACTGCAGATCAATTACTCACTGTCTACACACACATTATTGTCCCGTCACGTTGTCACCCTCTTATATATACCAGACTATCCTATATCTAGTAATCTCCCGACAATACCTCACGAAGGTACAAGATATTTCCAGAAAGCAGGGGGCGTGACACTAGTCACGTGACCTCGCTGACTCAACAATACTATTTAAAAATAAATCGGGAAATTCGTATGTTACTATAGCAACTACTTTCAGATCATGGTTGCCTTGCACGAATCGGGACAGAATGCAGTCGTGTTTCCTACCTCGCACTAAGAAGCTGGCACCAGGACCATACTAATCGATCAGTGAGAAAATGACCAGCATTTTTGGCCTCAGGGTGCTCTTGATGTGTTCAGTGTTTCCCCCTAGCTAGCTATCCATCACAGCGTTGACAGCCAGTAGTATTCTTAGGGATATCTTAATTTCACGCTGAGAAGGAAGACTGACTTAACTTGAACAGTTGCAACAGTAACTACTAAAAATATTTAGAAGCCACTGATAGAATAATAATAATAATAATACTAACAGTACAGATTAATATAAATACATCAAATAATTAAATGGTGAAAAGTTGAAAAAGTTAGCTTATAAGTAATATTAATTTCTAACATGGGTGTCCGCAGAATTTTTTTCAGGGAGGGATAAAGTTTTACAGGGGGAGGGGTGGTGCAAAATAGTGTGAAACTGTGAATTGAATAAAAAATTCATATACATATGCTGAATGAATATAAAAAGAATTATGTTTCTCATTTTCCAGCGGGGGGAGGGGGCACGTGCCCCCCTGCGAGCGCCCATTACTTCTAATGAAAACAATCTGCCTATAGAGATCAGAACTAAAAGTATACCTAGCATTAGTAATGAGCATAAGTAATTGAATATACTCTTCAAACTACTTTATTTATAATAATCACAATACACTGTTTCATTGGTTAGGTACCCTCACTGTTAACGATATATTCGGCCATAACTAATTCGTTAAGCCCATATGCTAATCTAATCGCACATTACTGAAATGGCTATAGCCAACCTAATCGCACATCACTGAAATAGCTATAGTCAACTTTATCGCATATCACTGAAGTAGCTATAGCTTTAACATTGTATTAACAAGCGTTTGCACCAACCCATTAGCCAAGTATCTTTAATTATACATATTTCGTTCCTTTTAATTTTGATATTAGTTTGTGACACTAATCGCGTGAAAAATATATACAATAACAGGACGTTTCGTTTTAGAATAAATTAGATTTTGATCCTCTTCGAAAACCTGAACCTAAAACAGTTTCCGAATGATATTATTTAGCCGAATGGCATACAGAATGGTTGATATAGTATTTTACACAGTGAAAATTATACTTAGTGATAATTTGTACTCACAAATTACTAGCATATAAAACACACGAGAAGCATACCAATAAATAAGTACCTACGAAGACGAATAAAAAAAAATTGTTGTTATCTGCATGTTTGTTAATTTCCGGTATAAATTCTCTCCCAGGAACTTCAGCGATACAAGTCTCTTCCTGATGAATCCAGTTTATTCTTTCTCGATACAAACTTTTAGTACAAAGTAATTCCACAGTCAGTATGTTTCTCGTCACTTTAAACTTAACGACTTTTATAATACACCCCATAAATCACAGCGATTCACAATCTCGATAACTTCACTCTCTACGAGTACAAAACACACACTTTATTATTACCCAACAAACCGTAACTATTGTTCGCTTAACTATACATTCATCACTGGATTCTCTGCCAGGCTTATATACTAAAGAAAAGGGCGTCTCGAACGCACTTAGGACTCCCCCGAAAATTCATGATCATTCGAGAAACTCCTCGCACACGCCACCGGCGCCAATGCGCCAGCAGCGTCACGTGACTTCCGCTGTCGTAACAATATTCATAAACTATAATTGCAACCAGTAGTGGGCACCACTGTAACACTTTTTAATTCCTATATAGCGAATTGTCTAAATAACTGCCCACGCTTAACTTTGCTACTATAGAACTATCCCACACTGTAGATAGTCATAAAAAACATTGTGTATATGTTATAGTTATAGAGAAGCACAAAGTTTACATTCTGTTGTGTACATCATTCTGTGTTCTTGAACATTCACTTCCATTATCTTTATTTACTGAGGAAATTCTTAAAATGGTAAAACCGAAAGATCAATTTTTCCAACCAAATTCCTTATTGTGGTATTTAGTCAAACTTGATACTTTTGTACTGCAACATATAGTGGTATATTTTACTTTTGACCTAGCTGTTATAATGAAAGCTGATACTGCTTAAAACTTCAATTCTTACCTGGTTAAATAATGGGTTTTATTATCCAGTAGGAATTGAAAACTCTGAAATCATTACGGGTCATAGATCACAGCAAGATACGTCTTTAGTTATACGTTTAGATGCAGAAGGCTAAATCAATATTCCAGAATCTATCTCCTTGTAAGGACGCTGACGTAGTTTAGGCTTCTTAGTAATCTGAACTGGACAGTTGCAGTGTATAGGTTCACAGCAAGATGGTCATGGAAGGTATGTACCAGAAGGTGATCGTGTAAAAGCTAAGTAGAATAGGGTTTGAAGTCGATGAAGACTAATAAACCAAAAGTGACATCAGATATACAATAACATATTGCAATTTATATGTTACTGCTAAAACTATTTTCGATTGTCGATGATCCTGATTATGTGATTTTGTCCGACACCATTATTTATATTCTGAGAGACTTCTGGAAAGGACGACCAGATCATTCTTAGAATAAACATCTTGACAAATTTTTCACAGACCTTCCGCTGTATATGACCTTGTGAGCTTTCTAAAGCATCTTTAAAGAAACCAAATGCACCATGAAAACATTTCTAGGTGTGGCTGAGAAACTTGTGTATTTGTCCATCTTTATTATAATAGTATTTTGGGTTGAAGAATTCTGTTTCATATACATTCTTCACTTTGTGGATGAGGGTGTTGCTCCGAATTCGTTTTTTGTGTGGTTTTTCCCTCTCGAAATGTATCTTCCAGACTGGTATCGCTATTTGAATATTTCTCTTGGGAAACTCTTTTTCATTTCTTTAAGTCCAACCACAAGGTACTATGACGTCATTGCACTGTTAAATGGTCGAAAATGTACCATTGTTTTAGTATGTTAGTGCTCGCTCATGGCTTCATAGCTTATCTGGCGACACCGTGTACAAGTCGTTCTAATAAAATGTGATCAATCCTCTCTAGCGAAAGTATCAACTTGGTCTAGTCAAAGTGTGATAATATTTCATATAACAGTTTGTATAGATACTTGTAAACCTATAGAAATTGTAGGCTTCAAAGGAAATGTTTAAGAAAAAACATTGATTTTTTTTTTGGCATTTCATTCCAAAATATTTTTTCCACATACAAAATATACCGATAGATTTGTAACTTATAAAGAATAAAAAATATTTTCTGTATTAAAGGCACAAATGACAAAGCATTTTGTATATTTTATTTCATAAACTAATCAATATGTAATTTTTTTTTATCGATGATTATGCCTGTTCAAAAGAAAATAATCACTATATTATTATTAAATAAAACAATATTAACAACTTACATATCTTAAAGTATTCAGTCTATTCTTGAGGAATATTCAGGGGAAATAGACGTGAGATCGTAGCTTTGTTAAGTTGTAAGTTTGATGGAATTTTCCGTATAATTTTTGTTTCAAAAAATCTAATTTAAAAAAAGTTTAACAATTAAAATGTTAAATTATTATTATTAAATCAGGGAAAAGCAATTGTTAATGGTGAGGAAAATACGTGAGCGCTTAGACAGAGATTTAGTTCTTGAATACAAAAAATTAACACTTTAAAATGTAAATTTAGAACAAATACAACGTCATCATTACAAGAGAAATTGTGATAGGCGTTAAAACTGCTGAAAATTTTATCCTAATAATATTTATTTTAGTATTGCAAAAACGTTTTTTTTTGTAAAAATGTCTTTTCAATGCTGAAAAATAGTGTATTTTTTATAAAAAAAAAAGATAACTAACTATTCAGTATTTCAATTTTCTTATTTTTCAGATGGAAAATGTTTGTGTGTGTGTATATAAAACTCTAAGTAAAAGTCTTGTCAATTAAATTTCAATTACAAATGGAAAAAAATAAAAGATTGCTTAAGATTTGTTATGGTAACTTTAAACAACAATTGCAATCATTCAGTCTGAACTGCGAAATTTAATAACTTAGATTAAGGATTTGTTTGCCTGATGTTTAACGCAAAGCTTAACAAAGTGCTGTGCCCACCACAGGTATCAAAAACTCGATTTTTTGCGTTATAGTCCTTCAGACTTACACCTTAGCCACTGAGAGTCTAAAATAAGGACAAAGTTAATTAGCAACTTCGTACATTGTTTTCTTTTTAATACTGAAATTCAATAAAATATAACTTGGGTTTTATTGAACATCATTGCAGAGTTGAACTGTATGTTACCATTACAAAAGTCGAGTAAGAATTTTTCAAGAATGTTGCTTAGCGTTAGTAAGTTCAGTAAATTTTCATATGCATCATATATTTTAGACATTTTAATACATAATAGTTTTCTGCCTCATGACATATACGTGTATAAATACCAAATGTTTACGGCATTATACAAGTCGCGTTATTAATGTTTGAAAAATAAAGAATTAAACACGGCGATTATCAGTTTAACCACGATACTACTAATTATGTGTTTAGGGTTATCATACCTTTTAAGATTATTTGAATACCTCAACAAAGCACACAGTATGCCTACATGCCATGCCTAAACAAAGCACGTACGTCCTTTTAATAAAGGTTCTAACTTAGATCGTCATCGACATCTTATCGTATAATTGTCAATCTGTGGTTTCAGTCAAAATTTATCTTCTTTTTTTTTGAGCCTAAAAAGGAGAATTGTATTTACTATAAGAATAAGAATTACTATCTAAAACTTTTTAAGATATTCAGCAAAAAAAATATTTTATGCCACAGATATGTGTGTGAAAACTAAATAAGATATCGCATAAATTACTGCTGAAAAGGGAAAGTCTTCAAATGATTGAACAGGATCTTTGTGTTTAAAGTGCTTTTGAGATTTAAAATTATGAACAGCTGTGCGGGTTTATATAAAAATATATACATCAGAAACAAAATAAAAACAGAAGAAACGGCAAGACGATAAGTGGCCCAACTTTAAATTGCTAAAATCTATATTGACCCAATTTTAAATTGCTAAAATCTATATTGACCCAATTTTAAATTGTTAAAATCTTTATTGACCCAATTTTAAATTGCTGAAATCTTTATTAGAAATAACTTGTACTTTTTTATTAAGATCAGTACTTTTTATCATTTCTCATAACCTCAGGTAGGTTTTTTTTAGATTCCTCTACTTTGATTGTTTCAAGTCATTATATTGATATAAAAGTCAATTAATTAAATAGAAGAAAAGTTTCAAGATAAATCCATTTTATTCATGTTGGTTACTCACATGATCAGATGCATCGCGTGCTTGCACGTGCAAGTTTAGTTCCAAATAAGTGTTCAAACGATAATTATCAAAAGGAGAACGCGGGAAAGTGTTTACACACAGTTTGGAAATTGTTTATTTTACAGTTGCCAATGGGCTATTACGTTGGTTAAGTGGATAGTGAGGATTCTTAAAGTTGGTTATACTGAATAAGTAACTTGCGGATGAAGTCCCGCGGTTTCAACAAACACGCTATTATTTTTAGTTCTTTTACTGCTGTAGTTTTTCTATTAAGTAGGTGTTAAACTATGGATAGACATAATCGTAGCGAAGACGAATTTACAGCGATATTTTTGATTTTTTCTCTATTCCTGTCTGAAATTTTTATTTATAAATTTCTATGTTGTTAAAGAAATGTTATTACAGTTTGGGGACATATATTAATATAGTCTTGGCTCTATAAATCCCAGCTACGCGCACTTGTATTGCAATTCTGAAAGTATTTCTTTTTTGCTTCATATTTTTCTGGTTTCATAGGATCGTGGTTATATTACAAAATTATTCAATACATTATTTGTTTTTTGTGAAACACGTTATAGGTTTTTGACCTTTTCTAAAATTAGTTCCAAATGTTTAAACTATCGTTTAGGCCCATCATCACACGTACTTTTGATCCAAAGATCATAAACTCTCTATAGGTTTATTTAATGAGCGAGTTTATGAAAAAGAAAATCCTTAAGAAATTTGCCATATTAGATTTATATTTCCGTAATTTCATCATATTTTTTTAAACTTTATTATATGGATTTTATCTGTTGTGTACAACTGATTTTGTTTCTGCAAGAAAGATGTGTTAATTAGGTAAGCAAAAATGTTCTAAGAAATATCATTATTGTTACGACAACGGAAGTCACGTGACGCTGGGAGCATGCGCGCTGGAGTTTCTCGAATTATCGGTGAACCCTGCGAATGTCCGAGTGTTTGCTAGATGCCCTCTTTTTTTAGTATATAAGCCGGGCAAAGAAAGCCAGCGATATAGATAGATATATATAGATAATTAAAGAAGCGAACAGTAATGACGGTAAGTAAAGTGTGTGCATCACTATGACTTATAGTGTGTATTATAAAAGTTATTAAGTTTAAAGTGACGAATTGACTGTGAAATTACTGTGTACTAAAAGTTTGTATCGAGAAAGAATAAATTGGTTTAATCAAGAAGGGACTTGTATCGCTGAAGTTCCTCGGAGAGAATTTATGCCGGAAATTAACAAACAAGCAGATACATAACAGTATATATGATTATTAAGTTTGGTTATACGATACTATTTTTGTTATAATCCTAGCTTCTGATCAAACGAAGCTACTTACATTGACCAGAAATAAAAATCAAGCCATTAATTAATATAATCAATTTAACGTAATTTTCTTGCTTAGAATGCATTATTTAATCATTTGGATAATCTCGCGTTAGCGATATATTCGGCTTTATAATCTCAATAATATCTCACGAGATTCGGCAAGCTTAAGAGATTTAATGTTAGTTCTAAATCCATATACTGATCTGACAATGCAAGCTCATCTTTGTCGTAAAAATATATAATAATCAAATATTGAAAATAATAAGAATAGAGATATTAATCATTCTAACGAACAGTATTAGTAAAGAAATTAAGTAAGAACATACAATTAAAACTCTATACAATTAAAAACTCTACATGTTTCGGTGGGAAATGGTTTTCTTCTGGGCTCCTAAAGATAGTGGAACTTTTCCCACCAAAACATGTACAGTTTTTAATTATATATTTTACTTTTAACTTCATACAATAAATTTTAAACGTTGAATGTTCTTGCCTATTCTATGAAATCTCTGCACAAGAATAGGTATAGAATATATTGAGTATTAGTGAAAGTTGTTTTAGAAAAAGAATAGAGTAAAACTTAATTAAGCCAACGAAAACTGCTCGTATATTTTTCATTGGTCAAGATCGAACTTTTTCTTCCTTTTTTGAATGTTATATTGAAAGTAAACAAAAAAACAACAAAAAACTTGCTTCTCTTCACTTGAACCACATTCTATTTCAATCCTAATCTTTAATCCTTAAAAAAACTTGCTTCTCTTCACTTGAACCACATTCTATTTCTATCCTAATCTTTAATCCTTAAAATAAACTTGCT
>NW_013665731.1:16159-22000 GCF_000517525.1 Limulus polyphemus | reverse complement strand
ATTCTATTTCTATCCTAATCTTTAATCCTTAAATAAACTTGCTTCTCTTCACTTGAACCACATTCTATTTCTATCCTAATCTTTAATCCTTAAAAAAACTTGCTTCTCTTCACTTGAACCACATTCTATTTCTATCCTAATCTTTAATCCTTAAAATAAACTTGCTTCTCTTCACTTGAACCACATTCTATTTCTATCCTAATCTTTAATCCTTAAAATAAACTTGCTTCTCTTCACTTGAACCACATTCTATTTCTATCCTAATCTTTAATCCTTTTCTGGCTTCAATGAAATCCACTATTCCTCTATTGATGAAGAAAAAAACACCATCACACATGCAGCTCCCCTGCATGGGCGTTTTTTCAAGGTTCCTCACCAGACACATACTGGGAACTAACTAAGTTAAGTACATCTCTGTAAGACTAAGCTGATTTTTCTGGTCACGAGCGTTAGTGATGTCCATAAATCTTACATGCTTCCGACTAAAATTAATCCACTAAAGTTGTTTAATGCTCAGTAACAAACACCTATTTCATACATCAGTTTGAGATGTTTTTGAAGTTATTTGTTTGTTTTTAGAATTTTGTGCAAAGTTACACGAGAGTTATCTGTGCTTTGTTTTCCTTAATTATGACTTGATAAACTAGAGCCAATAGCACCCATCACCCATTTGGTTTTTCTTGTCTGATCGAGTAGTAGGATTTGCCTGCCACTCTTATAGTGCACCAATAACTCCAAAGTACGGAGCACGTTTTTTGTGGAAGCAGGTCGCAAACTATGAATTCTATAATTCACACTCCAGGCAAGCAAACAAGTAGGCCACGCCCAATCCTTTGCGACTTTACTGCTAATCTACCTTAAGCACTACAGCGTAACTAATAATTTCCTTCCATCCCCATTTCCTCTCTAATCTACCTTAAACACTAAAGTGTTACTAATAAGGTAGATTAGAGAGGAAATAGGGATGGAAGGAAGTTAAATACTACAGTGTTACTAATAACTTCCTTCCATCCCTATTTCCTCTCTAATCTACCTTAAACACTACAGTGTTACTAATAACTTCCTTCCATCCCTGTTTCCTCTCTAATCTACTTTTCGTATATAAGCTTATTTATTTCTCTTCACCTTTCGTTTTTTCTATATGTGTTAGTTATATTTCCTTCTTTTAATATTATTTAGTCATTGTCTTCCCTTTTGTATTGCTGTTTTTGTGTGATTTCTTTAATATATTATCCTTAGTTTGTATCCTTTATCGTTGTCGTTTACTTTGTTATTCTTTGATCAAGTGTAATTGCTTTCCTTTTCAAACTGATTTTATTATTACTTTTTATCATACTTTAACACTATTTTCATATTACTGTTAACATTTACTAAAAAGCAGTAGGGAATAGAAGACACAGAACGACTGAGATTTCTCCAGAAACATCATCCAAGAATAAAACAAGATCGAATCGTGAAAGAAACAGTTATTTGAAAAGAACAAAAAATACACCCATAAATGAGTCCTGTAACGTGAGATATGTCGTGTTTTTGAATTATTGAAGCATATTAGAAACGTAGAAGAATTCACAGAGGACTAAATTTATGTTAAATTGTAGTTAATTCGGGGTTATTTTTACGTGCTTAAGAGTCCAACACAAAAGGTATGGAGAATAATACGTGTCGACAGTTAACGAACTGCATGAAAACAGTAAGTATAAGATTATGTAAAAATGACAATCAAAGTACTGAATCTATTAGACAAGTTAAGTAATGTAAGTATTGGAAATGAAATGCGTCTTCTAGATCAAACGAGTTAATTCACATTTTAAAAATTCAGCATTTACATTACAAGAAAACATGGATAAGAATTATAGTAACACACATAAACCTATATAAATTACTGTTCCAATCAGTTTGGACATTTGACATTGGTTTGAGTGTAAGGTTAGTATTTATATCTGATATTTATTTATATAATATGAGAAAAAATTGAATGTCTATTTGAGTGTGTGGATGTTCTCAAGCTAATCTTTTATACAACAAATCGGGAATTAGGCGCAAAATGCGCTTGTTTAAAATGTTTAACTAATATAATTTTTATCTCTTGATAAATTTGAATGTAAAATTTACCTCTTAATGTTACAGGAATTAGAAACATAACTGCGAAATGTGTATATAAATTACCGTAAGTCAATATATTATAAGCGATTATCGATTATGTATTAACTTATACTGAGGTCCGCTGATAAATCTCAGGGTGTCCGTAGCAAATACACAAGATACGCAATACTGTTGTCCTCATTATCTATAGTTCCATTGGGTGGAGCGTAAGTCAGGATGCAGGATATTCCGAGAAAGTTTAAGAACCCAAGGATTAATTGGAGGATAAAAACTCGTTAAGATTTTTCATACAGTTAATGAAAGTATTATTTATTTCTATAAACCATGAGTGAAAGCAAAGGATAATATGTTATAATATGTCAGCCACACTAGATCTGTCATATCCAGCACCGACGAGACCCTTCGTCTAATACCACAACTCATCAGACCGGCTGGAAAACGATAGCCATAGTAATATAAAGTCATCAGTTTTCATAAACAACTGTTTAAATGTGAATCGTATTAAGCAAGTGAATTTTTAATTGTTATTGGGTTTTTAGGTAAGAGTTAATAGCCAGTACTATTTATTTTAATACTGTTTATGTATGTGTTTTATTATTTCCTCATATTACTTTATTTGAATTCACTTTACTGCCATTCACAAGAACTGGAAAACTAGTAAGCTAATCTTCTTGTTTATTTATGTTCTACAGGAAAGTAAAATTTTTATGTTATTTTTCTTCTTCTAGGTCTATATCCGTTTCTGGCGTTGCATGCTATTATTGTGGCGTTTCAACTAACAGTAAAAAATTCTAATAAATCAAATAATATAAAGACCTCACTTCAAAATGAAGTACGCAGATAATGACAACGGTCAACTACGTGCTGATTTTGAAAAGGGCTTAATTAGTACGTGTATATTTTAAGATAAATTCATGGAATATGTCCTTTAATATACACGGTGAGGAATCTGGATTTTTGTACCAAACCTCGAAATGTATTGTTCAGTTAAGATCGGGTGAACGTTTCCTAAATTAAAGTTTAAACTACAAACTACAACCGTTTCTTACTCTTAACTTTGCTCTATCTGTGATGTATCGAGATTACCTACCAGAGCCTTGCTATGACGTCCCTTACAGAGCCTCAAGCAAAACCAGGCATGATGAGTCGAACATTCGGTTACCATAAATTCGATTACCTGTTCTTTATTTGTATACACATGTTTCAAGTTCCACCTAACACCTTTTTCACTTGTTCTCTTTTTTGTTTGTTGTTGTCTATAAAATCGAAACATTAAATTTTGTATCATGCTTTGCTTATTTTCTTCCTTAAATGTAATATAACAAAAAATATCCTTTATAAAGCTTGAAATAGTTGTTTTAGTGATTATATGCAGCCTTATCTGTTGGCTGGAGGTAATGACCGAAAAATGGTGACATTCATTAGATGCCTTGTGTCAGAAATTATATGAATGACTATTTGAAGTTATTTTATGTAATAAACTTTCGTATACCATGAAATAAAGAGCACCATGTTTAGTCACATCTTACATTGGAGAAACGAATAAGAAACAGTTCAACACTTTTAAAGTGTAACAAGAAACAAGAGGACATAAATTGTTTGTTTGTTTTGAATTTCGCGCAAAGCTACACGAGGGCTATCTGGGCTAGCCGTTCCTAATTTAGCAATGTAAGACTAGAGGGAAAGCAGTTAGTCATCACCACCCACCGCCAACTCTTGGGCTACTGTTTTACCAACGAATAGTGGAATTGGCCGTCACATTATAACGCCCCCACGGCTGAAAGTGCGAGCATGTTTGGTGTGACGGGGACTCGAACCCGCGACCCTCAGATTGCAAGTCGAGTGCCCTAACACCGGGCCGAGTACATAAATGGGCGTCAGTAAAAACACCCATAGATCTATGTCATTATGCTTTAAACAGCCATTGTTTTCAAGCATTATTATTGTGGACGACCGTTGATTTGAGAAAAGTGGTGTTTCAACGAACATTTTATATTAAATGGCAGTTGAAACTCCATTCATATGCATTTGTGAGCATTGAAATTCATAAAGGCTTCATTGACGAATGGGAGAAACATTACTCTGCCAGAGTTCGCTGGTTGCAGATTACTGATAACAAGGTGATGGCAGGAACACTGTTAAAAGTTCAGCCGAGAAAGAAGTGTAGTAAAAAAGATTAATTCACAGCTGCTGCCTGAGAAGCTAGTTGCTTGTATTCTAGTGTTCGTAAAGCTTTTAGTCTGATGGATGACGGAGAAGTTGAGAGGGAAAGAAAAAAATAAAAAATTCACAGCTCCTAGATTCCATACAAGTTTCCAGGCAATGTTTTATACTTCAGTTAGCAGATTATATCAAGTCCTTGTTGATGACTTACATTAATTCTTTCACATTTTTTTTTGATAGTGAAAGTTCCGGGAATCATTCTTGGAGCGAAGATATATCATATTATGCTGGTTTTCATTTCTTCAGGCCCTTTGTTTAGCGTAACTTAACACTTTCAACAAGTTCTTCATCATCAAGAGCTGTCGTTGTTGGAATTTTATGCGGTGATTTTACTGGGCCGAGAAAGATTATGAATGAGATAAATCATTCAGGTTGAAAGATTAACACATATTTTTTAACACATAAACCTTATTTTCCCTGGTAAAATGCTATTTTTTCTTATGTTTCTAAGTGTACTCTGAAAGCTATAAACGAAACATTGTAGTTTTGTGTTTTTGGAATTTGACGCAAAGCTACTCGAGGGCTATCTCCGCTACCCGCCCCTAATTTTGAAGTGATAGACTAGAGTAAAGGGAAGGCAGCAACACCTATCTCCAGTTCTTGGACTATATTTTACCAATGGCTGAAAGGGCGACATATTTGACAATTGTTTCTATCCCGTAAACTCAGTAGTGAATCTAGTAAAAACAAAATGATCACTGCAAATATATCTGAATAACTTGTGCGTAAAATGTCAAGTTTTTATTTGAGCTTTTAGCTGAGAATTTAAAAAACAATTTAATGATATACGTAAATAACAAACAGAGTTTAATGATTACTTTTTTGAGCATAACAAATGTTTTGAGTAAAATAAGTTTAGAAGAATCAACCCTGTATTTCCTAATCATACCGGAGTATTAAAATATAAATGGTATCAACATTGTGGTCTCTGGAATTTTAGTCCCAGATTTATTAACTTTAATAGATTTCCTCTATATTGGTGTGGCCGTGTTTCATAACAATTACTTTCTAAATTTATGTATAATGTTGCGATATTTTACTTAAACTTTTCAAAATCTAAAGTTTATCTAATTGTATGAAAGATAGGATAATAGTATTTATGCAAAGTATAAAAAGAGCAACAACGTTTCCACAATTCTTTAGGACAGAAATTAAGATTTGCGGGATATTTCTGAGGTTAATAATAGAAATTCAAGTACATGCATAAGATTACGTGATTATTACCTCGACTTTAATGCTTTTATCGCCGAGTTCTCACAGAAACATAAATCGCGCCGTATTGTTTTAAATTCTAAACGCTAAATTCCATTACCAGTTCATCAGGAATAACTTGTTTTGGGATTGGCAGTAAACGTAATATTAACTGCATAGCTCTTCGTGTACTGTTCTGTTACATATTAATGAGCAAAACCGTTAAGTAATCATCAACAGGAGACATTTGTTTGTTTGTTTTTGAATTTAGCGCTAAAGCTACACGAGGGCTATCTGCGCTAGCCGTCCCTATTGTAGCAGTGT
>NW_013665731.1:11131-15682 GCF_000517525.1 Limulus polyphemus | reverse complement strand
TAACCACCTGGCCCTGCCGGGCACTAACAGGAGACATGATTGTACGAATAATATCGAAAAAGAGCCTTTTATTTCGTTAAATGTTAAACAGCAGAACTACTTTATACAACTCCCAAATATCAACAAAAATAATTTCACGTACGATCTGTAACTAATTCACGATACGTGTACCCATCTATTTAGTGTTATGTTTCAATACTATATTCATGATAAATCGTTATTTTTCAACTCAACGAAGGTCTCTATTGATCTTTAGTGTGATAGTGTTCACAATAAAGACAAAATTATGTCACACCACTCTTCAAGATACCTATTGCACACAAAGCAGTCAATACACATACAATTCTAGGGTTTTCTGGGATAAAGTTTAGTCTGTAAAAAAAAGGAAAATAAGTTGTTGTTTGTTTTAGAGCAAAGCCACAATGGGCTATGTGCTGTGTCCACTGCAGGAAATCGAACTCCGGATTTCAGCGTTGGAATTCCATAAGCTCACCGCTGTCCCACTGGGAGAAAATAAATAAGTTTAATTACTCTTTTAGGGTCTTTTAGGTATGTCAGAAGTCAAAATAACATTAACATGTGTTTCAGGTACTGGTTTAAGACACAAGTAAATGTATTGTTTTTAAATAAAGACCTACTTTAATTGTTGTTTGTTGAATTTCGCGCAAAATTACTCTAGGACTATCTCCACTAGCCGTCTGTATTTCCTACGTGATAGACTAGAATATTCTAGGACTATCTCCACTAGCCGTCTGTATTTCCTACGTGATAGACTAGAATATTCTAGGACTATCTCCACTAGCCGTCTGTATTTTCTACATGATAGACTAGAATAATCTAGGACTATCTCCACTAGCCGTCTGTATTTTCTACATGATAGACTAGAATATTCTAGGACTATCTCCACTAGCCGTCTGTATTTTCTACATGATAGACTAGAATATTCTAGGACTATCTCCACTAGCCGTCTGTATTTTCTACATGATAGACTAGAATATTCTAGGACTGTCTCCACTAGCCGTCTGTATTTTCTAAGTGATAGACTAGAATATTCTAGGACTATCTCCACTAGCCGTCTGTATTTTCTAAGTGATAGACTAGAGGGAAAGCTGCTAGTCAACATTGCCAACTCGTGAGCTACTCTAGTCGAATAGTGGGTTTTTGAACGTCACTGTTATAATGCACCCACGGCCCAAAGTAGTGGTAACAGGACATGTACCTCGAATCCACAATTCAGTACTCTTACCACCGTATGATGATGCGATTTTTAAGTTACACTCTTAGTTGGAAGTGCTTTTAATTTTCACGAGCAAAGTTTGCTAATGACCAGTAAGTTATACTTGCTAAATATCCAGGCATATCTTAAAGAATTAGAAACAAAAGTTAAATAACTTTCATTTTTGCAGCACGCATAGAGTAAAATGAATTAGGTGTTTTATGTCGGGAAAAAATGGTTAAATTAGATTTAATTCTACATTTCATGAAAGTATTTGCCTTAAAAAAGGAATCTTAAACTCGAAAGTAGGGTTTTTTATTAACTGTTTAAGATTAAGTCTTCGTATTTTTGTAAGTTTCATCAGTGGTAACTATCAACTGTTTTTGAGAAGAAGAAGTAACATTTATGATAACGAACATGTTCAAGGATTAGATTCTTCTATATAGAGCATTAGCTTAAAATGTTTTATGGAGTTAAGGATAGGCTCTTCTTTCGAGATTGCATGCTGAGCATTTACAAGTCCTGTTTCCAGATTTTTGTTCGGTGAGGAGGGAGAGTGTCAGTTTGTTATACGTGTACTCTTACTTGCATTGAAATTCAGCTTTCATGTATCACATGTTCATTACAATAGTCTCTCAAAGGTTTCAAAATGTTCGTTTTTTTTTGTTTGTTACAGTGATCAATGTAAGATCTGGGATTGCCAAGTCCTAGCGCCCTCGGGTGACTGAGCGATAACCTTGATGGCTTATAACGTTAAGATTTGGGGTTTCTGTACCCGCGGCGAGAATAGCACAGATAGTTCATTGTGTGACTTTGCAACCAAAGTCCAAGTATTCTCAGAATCTTCAAGGTAGCTACAACTGAGCAATCTAATAAAATAATTTATTACATCACTTGCTCGTACGATTTTTGTGTTTGTATGTATATATAACAACTAAACATTTTAAAGTAATCACAAGATATTATTCAGCACTTAATATGATTACGCACCAGGTACCGTATCTTATATATATGCATTTACGTTTTAAATCGCTAAAATAACTAAATAGTTAAGTTTTCCTCTAAATACATAACAAATAAATGAAGTTATTTTAAAAGAGGATTCTTCTGTGACGTCATAGATGTGGATTTTTATAAAAACCAATGCGCACATGTTTCGAATAAAATAGTCATTACCATACCTAAACGAACGTATTACATACTTCTGTATATTTCTGCTGGCATTCATATGTTCAACAGCAATTATATTCCACGCAGCCGAATTCCGCAGGAAAAGATGTCCTTAAGGCAATGAAACGTAGTTTAAAAATGATGTTTTTACACTAAACGCAACGAGAAAGAAATATCAGCTAATTACATTGAATAATACACTTACAATTGAATTAAGTACACTGAAACATTCATCTACACTTGAATTAAGTACCCTGAAGAATTCACCTACAGTAAAGTACCCTGAAGAATTCACCTACAGTTAAGTACACTGAACATGCACCTACAGTTGTGTTAAGTACCCTGAAGTATTCACATACTCTTGAGGTAAGTAAATTGACGAATTCACCTACACTTGAGTTAAGGACTCTGAAGCATTTACCTATACTTGAGATAAGTACACTGAATAATTTACCTATACTTGAGTTAAGTACATTTAATGATTCATCCACACTTGAATTAAGTACCCTGAAGAATTCACCTACAGTAAAGTACCCTGAAGAATTCACATACTCTTGAGGTAAGTAAATTGACGAATACACCTACACTTGAGTTAAGGACTCTGAAGCATTTACCTATACTTGAGTTAAGTACACTGAATAATTTACCTATACTTGAGTTAAGTACATTTAATGATTCACCTACACTTGAGATAAGTACACTGAATTATTTGCCTATACTTGAGTTAAGTACATTTAATGATTCACCTACACTTGAGATAAATACATTGAATAATTTACCTACACTTGAGATAAGTACACTGAATTATTTACCTATACTTGAGTTAAGTATATTGAATGATTTACCTACACTTGAGATAAGTACACTGAATTATTTACCTATACTTGAGTTAAGTATATTGAATGATTTACCTACAGTTGAGTACTCTGAAGAATTCGCCTACACTTGAGTTAAGTACTGTGAAGTATTATCCTATTTTCTGAAACAGCTATGAGCTAAATGTACCCTAAAAAAAGAAACAAACACATCGTGGCCCAATATAACATATACTTATGTTATAGTATCATAAATAACACTAATGGATTTAATTAATTACTAGTAAGTTTTGCTTTACAGTGTTTTGTAACATAGAGATTTTACTCACATAGGATAAATTCAGCTTTCTATTGAAAATAATGTCGTTGCAGATTTTAATATTGCTGATTCGGCCAAGCTATCAGCTCGATTTTGTGCAAGATATATTTTTGTATATATATATAATTTATGACAAATAATTTCAACAAAAATATTGTTAATCGTGAAAATAGAAAGTTCTCAAAAGTTTTTGTTACATTATATTTCTATTTGTGCCTAAAGCTTTTAAATATTTTTTTTCGCGCTCGTAGGAGATATATCATTCCAATGTCTTGAAACGTTTGATTTATCCTCTTATCTTTGGCGCTCGACTCGCAATCAGAGGGTCGCGGGTTCGAATCCCAGTCCCACCAAACATGCTCGCTCTTTCAGCCGTGGGGGCGTTATAATGTGACGGTCAATCCCACTATTCGTTGGTAAAAGAGTAGCCCAAGAGTTGGCGGTGGGTGGTGATGACTAGCTGCCTTCCCTCTAGTCTTACACTGTAAAATTAGGGACAGCTAGCGCAGATAGCCCTCGTGTAGCTTTGCGCGAAATTCAAAAAAACAAACAAACAAACAATATTATCTTTGTGTCGGTTAAGACACTGAACAACAGTTGTTTCCCGTTGTTTAAAAATGAACAAAAAAACGTAACTTGTGTTTGTTTAAAGTGTTCTTACTAGGTGCAAAACGAACGTAATAACTATCGCAATAATAACTAAAACTGTTTTTTGATTTAAAATATAGTATCGTGTAATGTATTTCTAATTATTCCTTTTTTTGTAAAAAATTAAATTTCTTCACTAAACACTTGTACTCTAGCTGTAGATTTTTGATATGAAGCGCCAAGGTAATAAAAGTCAGAGTTTAAGAAATAGGAGAGAGTAATCGTGTTTATTCTAGGGTCTAGGAAGTGTGAGTTTAAACTAATAACTGGGATAATGGCTGGAGACGGTTTGAATGGGTAATGAAGAAAAACTTTAATATAAGTTTAACATAACAGCAAATGTACAACGTTTCGACAAGGTTTTGTCATCATCAGGTCGAAAT
>NW_013665731.1:0-10162 GCF_000517525.1 Limulus polyphemus | reverse complement strand
ATTTCGACCTGATGATGACAAAACCTTGTCGAAACGTTGTACATTTGCTGTTATGTTAAACTTATATTAAAAGTTTTTCTTCATTACCCATTCAAGCCGTCTCCAGCCATTATTAGTTTCAAAGTGGGTTCCTCGTCACCGAATTTTAATAACTAGGATAAATATATGTAAAAACAAATGGTGAAAGAAGTCTACTCACACATACAACAACAACAAAAAAGTGGGTATTCCCTCCAACCCCCCTTCCTCCCCAAATGGATAAATAAGCGTTGAAGAGCCGTATTTGTAGATATCAACCAATGGAATTATGGAAACTTTTTCCTATGAATTTATATCAGTCTTCCTGTTGAAACCTATCTATAAAAAGCTGACATAAGAAAGACACTATGCGTAATAATCAAAGCACACTAAAGTGAAACTAGACGATTAGAAATACTCCAATAATTTTTTTTTCTGATTTACTCTCATCATATGTTTTAACATTTAGTCAAAAACAACAAAACAAAACAGTTGTTATGATTTAATCTATGCTTGAGAAACTAAATACAACTGACGCTTGGCGATCTACTTATAGTGTCGGCTCTACCCTCTGGTTTGTTTACTGTGCGTGTTGGGGAGATGTGGCTGAATGTAGCCGTGTTCGTAGAAAAACAGCCGTAGAAAAAATAACATAAGCAAGAGTATGTTTGTGTGTGTGTTTTTATATGTATATATTCTTTCTTGGAAAGCCCTTATGTCATTTAATTAATGTAATCACAGTAACGTAATTATCATTCCTTTGAAAGCTGCTGCTTCTCGAGCCGTTCACACAGTGTTTTTTTCTTCTGGAGAGTTAGTCCCTTTGAAGCAATACTTCAGGAGCTTATAAATTATAGGCCTGTACCCGTTAACAACGAAAATATGAGGATTAATAGTCTACCTTGAAAATGAAATTGAAAACGTTCCAAGAATTATGTTAACTTCCCGTAATTTGCTTTTGTTTTTCACAACGGTTATATTTACGCTAGTGCTACGCAATTTCAATATATATTTATACGTCATTATTGTTACGCATGCGCAAATAAGGAAATTGCTACAGGAAGGATACTATCAATCATGGCGGCAATTTCAATACTTCTCGAGCTTTTTATCGGTAGCAAAGTAGAAAGAATAGTACCATCACTAAGTAAAACAAACACAAATCTCATCGAAGTTACAATAGAGAACACAGGAAACATAATGCGGCACCAAAGATATACCGTAGAAGGAGCAAAAACTTCAGCCATTACAGTCACACAGTTTTACAAGTGCCAGAGATGTGAACACGTTGCAGCGGCGTACAGATCTCGTACAAAATGTGTGGGCTGTAGAGATAATCTTAAGGTTACAGAATGCGCATGTACTAACAGGAAATCTAAATGCCGCAACTGCAATGAAGAACACTGTGCAAACTATAAAGGCTGTAAAAAATATAAAGGAATGAAAATAACTGTAAGTAGCATAGAAAATAACACACAGTTACAAAATAAATAAACCATAGCAGTACAACCAATGAATGCAAACATTACAATACTGAAGTAGCAAAAAATATATAAAAATCCCACTACTACTGATGTCGAACACCGACAATAAGAGACAAGCTAACGAAACAACACAACCGATCCAAACACAAACATGCATCTACTTACAAGTAGCAAATCATGAAAACAACAAGGACAACAACAAATGTAAAGAACAGCAAAGCGAAAGTACTATAGAAGACCATTCAGATACAATAAAAGCATTCAGTAATATATTTGCTGATTTTATTTATAAAATAAGCAAACCTAACAATACTAAGGACATAATATCCATTATAATAATTCTGGCAAGACACGAATTGTAAAATGTGTTCCGAAAATCCTATCTAAAATTATTAATTACCTTCTCACACAAGGACTAATACACTCATAGTCCTCCACATCAATATATAAGGTGGTCTTGTTTCCAATCAGCATGAGAACGAATATATCATATATTATACTAAAGCTAATATCATACTTATAACAGGAACTTTGCACTATATGTATCATAAACTATAGATAAGGGAATACTTAGATAGAAAACCGAAACGTGGAATCATGGTTTTGTACAAAGAAACGTTGTCAGTAAGACATGTCCTATTAAACTCTGTCAATGAAAATATAGTTATTATTGCTTAACTAGAAAATGATGTATTTAGCACAGTAGCTGGATAATACTTCTCACCGTCCAGCAAGCTAGATACAACACTATTGTCAAGTATTAAAAATCATAATAACAAACATACACTAATAGGTGATGTAAGGGGCTAAAATATAATCTTTGGATGTAAAACAACTAATCAAAGCTACAACTTAGTTTTTAAATACCTAGAAGAAACAGATACCCTTGTATTAAATGATCCAACCCCAACACATACAAGCGACTCTTATCACACAAGTTATATTTAGTGTACGTTTTCATCAACTATTTATAATAGCTCTATATCGTTTAATGGAGGAGATGATTGTAAAGGCGATCATTTTCCGATATGTGGTGCCTTCGGTCTCAAACGAACTCAAAACCTTCCAATACATTTAAAAAAATAACTAGGAAAAGGCAAATTGGCCAAAATATCAAGAGGCGTTAAACTGCCAGACAAAATAATCACAGAAGCCAACTGTGGGTCAAAAATAAACCAATAATGTAGTACAATTACTGATTGTCTGATAAACACAGCTAATACCTGCATACCACTTAAAACACACAACTAAGCTCACCAAACGTAGAAACGTCATAAACAATTACTCGACAAAATAGATAAACGAAGAAAACGAAGAAACTTTATATGATCACAATAATTCCTGACTACAAAAAGGAAAATAAATCAATACACTAAGAAAACAAATAAGAAACGAAGTGAAAAAACTAAAATCTGAAAACTGAGATATCTACTGTCCACAACAAAATAATGAAACGGATCCACTAGACTATTGGATTCATCTCAAAAACTACACTCAAGATAAGAAAACAAAAATATTAAAGTTTACACAAATACACAGAAGGAACTCATTTTCAAAGAACAACTGAAGAAAACATTTAAGACACCTGATGACCATGAAATGGACAATAACTTCCAAAATAACTACATCGAACACAATAAACGCTTATATATAACTACAGAAAATAATAAAGGAGCCGAATATGACATGGCTTCAAGATCATTAGTACAATCTGTCACCTTACCAGAAATACAGACAACAATAAAACACTGAATAACAAAGCACCAGGAGAAGATAGAATACAAAGCACATTACTGAAAAAGGGCCCTCAGAAATTCTACGAACACATCATAGCTTTGTTTAGCTTGTCAGGATATATACCAACCGCTTTGAAGCAAAATCCGCGAATAATCCAGAAAATCACAGACCCCTCAGCCAAACCACCTGCTTAGGAAAAGTATCAGTAAAAGACTTCTGGCATATGTGAAACCTACATCAAAATTATCAGGAACTCAAAACGGCTTCCAGAAATCTGGACAACCGATGACCTAATTTGCCTTACTGGAGCAATAATAGACAACTTCAACAACAACAAAAAATAATTTCACTGTCCTTTTTTTTTATGCTAAGAAAACATTCGACTGTGGCTGGCACAACGGCCTCAGAAACCAAATGTTCAAAATGGGTCTTCTGCGAGGAACATTATCCAACTTTCTAAGTAATAGGAAGATAAGAGTAAATGTGGAAGGCACCCTCTCAGAATATTTCACTCCTGAAGAAAGCGTCTCTCAAGGAGAGGTAGTTAACCATACACTTTCATGTCATGTATGTCAGCAACAATGTATGTGATGAGGTTGATTTGAAAGACAATGTTACAAAGTGTGTTTATAGTGTATGTAGTTAACATATTTTTAATGTAACAAAAAACATAGAATTATTGTAATGAAATGGATAGTCTTCTTTTCCTTTATAAGGAAGTGTACGAATTACACATACTGCCTAAGTTAATTTGCTTAGGCATATGAAATAAACTACCAGTCATATGCCGATGTTTGGTCTTTTATTTTTACAATGAGCTGAAACGTAAATAAGGATTTGCAGAGTTAAACATTTTACCTATTGATTTGTGAGTAAATGTTTAATTGTGTATTCTTATGTATGCCCCATTTTCAACAAAAACAAAACAACAGCAACAAAAAAGATATGATAAGCATGGATGTTTTAATTCTCTCTTTCATCTGGTATAGTAATAAGGATATACACGATTCCTACATACAACGTTATTACCAACGAACATCTCTAACCACAAATGGTAAATCTACATTTTAAAACAAAAATACGCATGTTTTATATAAACCTCCTTTTTTATTTATTTCAATCTTTTCAGTTCTAATATTTTATAAAAGAAATGATTTAAGAATGTGAGCACTATGTATAAAAAAAACACGTAGTTGCGTATTATTTGGTGTACATTTCTCGCAACTTGGCTTAATTATAAATTTAGAAATTCTAAATGAACACCGAGTTCAAAAACAAACAAGTTGCAATAATATTTTAAAAACAGCCCCCAGTGACACAGCGGTATGTCTGCGGACATACAACGCTAGAAACCGGGTTTCGATACCCGTGGTGGGCAGAGCACAGATAGCCCATTGTGTAGCTTTGTGCTTAACTTCAAATAAACAATCAATTTTAAAAACTAAGGAAAGTGTTTGAAAACGGAGTTCTTAATTATCTCATGATTTCACTTATCTCATTGCATAACAATAAAATAATTAATGTGCTAAAATGCTATATTTTGAATGGTAAGTTAAAACCAAAACCAATGACGTAGTACGTAGAAAATCATATATTATTCCACATTTGACTATCTTTAAGGGTCTATCACTACTCTACAAGCAAAATAGAAAGTTATAGCAATAGACAATAAAAACCAATGAGCAAGATGGCGTTGTTTTGTATTCTAAGAATTAATGAAAACTCGCTACTGACGATAATTAAAATAAAAATTTGCTGGTATCAAAATGGAATTGATGCTGTTATCAGTAAACATAGTTTGTTTTTTTAGAATCTTTGGTTAGTGAAAGATTAACACATTGATTAGCAAACACTGCTTCATTCATCGGTTGACCTACAAATACTGCTTGTTTAAAAAAAGGTACATCCCAAATGCAATTTTTATCGTTAAATTCCTCCTTCAGAAGAGTCAAGGATTTAATGAAATATATAGTTTTCATTGTGTTAAAAGAAAAATTCAGCAAATAAGAAAACTCTTCATTTAATAGTATAGTGACAAATTATGAACCCAAGTCAAAATATAAATCCTTATTAGTCAAAAATAAAGAGAATGAATTATCCAAATACAAACAGTTTCATTACATACGAACCAGGAAATGAAACTGCAAAAGTTTAACATTTTTAACATGCTACAATATTCCTTAATTGAATAGAAAAGAGCAAATAAACTTAGACAATGTTTCATTAACGAAGCCACAACGTTTTTTTACTTGGTGGAAAACGTATAATTCAAACGAAATATTTTTTGATATAAGTTATTTTGGAAATAGTAACAGTCGTAATTTTATTTTTATGCATATAAGGTTTGTTTTTGTTAAGCACATAACTACACAATGGCTTTGTGTGTTCTGCTTATCGTTGATATCGAAACACGATTCATAGTGATATAAGTCCTAAGACGTACCGCTGAGCCACCGGGGGAGGCATTTTTACAAGGAGAGCTAATAAAACAAACATTTAGTGATGCAGTGTTACAGTGGCGAAAAAGGGTACATTGGTGAAAAAATGACCAATCACTAAACAGTGTAAGAAAAAAATAAATATAAATGATCAAAATGTAGATAAAATAATCAGAATAATAAAAAAAAAAGATGCACTGCAATATTCAGATGCACTAATACCCATCTGATATTAATCGATCTGAATTAATCACTGATTATCCAACTTTCTAAGTAATAGGAAGATAAGAGTAAATGTGGAAGGCACCCTCTCAGAATATTTCCCTCCTGAAGAAAGCGTCTCTCAAGGAGGGATAGTTAACCCTACACTTTCATGTCATGTATGTCAGCAACATCTCCTTATAGATCCAAATTATTCAAGCTACTGTTCACAGTTCGCAGATGATGTCGACATTTGGAAGAGCTCCACAAACTCCGTAACAGCATATAACCTTAAACTGCTAAGCGAAATAGAAGATTTCTGTAATAAATGGAAAATTAAAATAAATGCTTTAAAAATCAAAGTATTAATCTACGACTCCAAAGTAACTTGGTATGAACATATTATTATATTATTAAGAGCATTAGGACAAAATCGTCAGGAAAAGCTAATCAAATTAGGGTTATAACTGGGAATAATTACGGTATATCGACAGATAAGATTCTTAAGGTATACAAAACATATATACGTCCTGTCATCGAAAATGCCCCATCCTCCAGCATGGCTAAATGTCTCTACAACACAGGCCCTAGAATTACGAAATTACATTCTGACAAAAGTATACAGAGTTCTACGTACAACAAACATTACTTTTTTACATAAATACTCAAATACCCCGTTGTTGTCAGAAAGACTCCTAACTAGCTCAACTACATATTTCAAAGAGAATTTAGACCAAAATGAACTTCTAAGTAACCTCGACATCTACATCATACACCTCTTCCATTTAGACATAGTAAACAGATATATAAATAAGGCTACTTAATGCTGGGCTAACTGACTTTTAGATACATATTCAGTTTTTTTTTTTTAAGGATATTTGTGTGTGAAAATAACATTACCTGTGTAAGTCGAGGCGCACAAGTGGGACTGTTTTGTGTGTACAGAACTCTATGTGCAACATAACATGTGCGAAACTTAGTGTAAATCGACGTGATAATTGTACCCAGTACATGGACATGGCTGAAAAGGGTGGGGAAATGTAATATCTTACAGACTTTACCAGAATACATGTTTGCCACAGATATGCAAAAACAACCTTCTAATGGTACAATTACCTAAAAGCCAGCGTGTAAGAGAAGAAATGCAAGTGGAGGAACGAGGAAGAAGTCCGAAGTATATCTGACCTTCCCATATGTAGATATTTACCTATAAGTAACGATGTAGAAATAACGGTGCCGAATATTATGATTTCGACACTTTTATTCAGTCCATAACCAAATAGGAAAAATAGTGACTTTGTAAGACTCCGTGAAAGCTTCTATATAAGTATTAACGTTAGAAGTAATAAGTTAGGCCTAGCTTATGCCAAAATGAAGATATTTTCATAACAATAGTTACAGGACAGAATTAGTATGAGAGAGTAACTAACCACTTCAAAGCAAAGAAATTATATATATATATATATATATAAAGGACTAAGAATTACGTTTCAACGACAACATGGTAACGATAAAGAAATAAAAACTTTACTAATCCTAACTTTTCAGGCTACTACCAGCCCTTCTTCGAATGTGTGTACATAAATAAAAACAAAACAAAGGGTTATTATGTACGACAATATCTACAACAATTCCATCACAAGTAAACTTGTGACCAAAGAACGTTCCACGTACGTAGTAGTATGTAATAGGAGAATAAGAGCAATAAGGAATCTGACTATTAAAGAGAAAATGATATCAAATTGTAAAACATATAATTAGGACTTGAAACTTGATCGAACTCCATAATTACAGAATTGAAGAAAACGAGGATAATGTTTCAACTAATGATTCCTTTATGGGCGAAACCATGGCAGTAATAATTCAAATATTTGTGAAACGTAAAATTGTCTTTGTTTTCTTCAGTTGTTTAAATTGTAAAATGTTTACATCGTTGAGATATAAGTTTGATGCAAATATACCTTTCCTTAACAATGTTTTTGTTTTTGTCTTCACAGTTATGGGTACATATTGAAGTTCATCTGTCAAATCGCCCTGTGTGGTGGGATTGGTTTCCTCAACACATGAAGCTGACCAAGTCTACCTCCCAGTTTTGTAAAAATGTCTGTCTGCCTTTTTTGAGTTAGAATTTGCCATTTTATAACGTCGACCACAGTATTGAATCTTGTTTAGTAAATTCGTTTTAACATTACTTTGGCAGTAAAAAAAAAATGCTTTATTTTTATCATACCTTGATCAAATTGTTTCCCCGGTGAAATGACAGTTAAAGAAGGCCAATTAAAGCAGTGTGAAATATTGTTTTATTAATCTTTGATTTATAAACTTCAGGATCTCAGGTAAAGTTAATGTGTGTTGGTCTTTAATATGTTTCTTGACAGTCTATGTAAGAAGTCTTTTAAATTAAATATCAGAATGTGTAGATTCAGATACGTGCAACTTTTTTTAAAATAATGCAACAAAAACATAAATAGGGCGATTACACAGGCCTGCGGTGGTTTCATTGTCTTGATATTTTTACAAGTTCTTCAGTAATTCATGTACGCTGAATCCGAAAATGAAATCCATTTTTCTCTATCACGTACGTATTTTTCACAAAACGACAAAGCGCAATATATAAAAAATGACCACAACACGTAGTTTTGAGATTAAAAGACGTAGATTTCACACGGAAAAATCAGGATGAATGAGGGGTGCATATTCGTATGACATCAATGTTCTTCCCTTTTCCCCAGTTTGTATTTTTGTGAACAAACATAATAATTTAAAAAGTTCATTGTGGTAAACGAAATAATAATTTGAGCTAAGTAAGAGTTGTTTTTCTTCCAGATTTGTAAACATATCCTAACCTGATAGAAAAAAATTTTTTTTTTTTCAAAATCTGCGTAGCTTAATTATGGAAAATCCGTTGTTAAAGCCAAAACACCTTTAAGTTTAAATTCACAGGCTTGTGTTACTTAAAGAGAAGACTTACACCGTACTTTATAACGTAAAAAAAATTGAAGAAATATCTTCTTAACAGCTATTAAGTCAAAAAGCTACCTCGTTACTCAGAAATCCTATAACTCTTGAAAAAATGAAATATTTATATGATATAAAGTTAATCAGATCGTATTATTAAGATAAAATGCCAAAATATGCTTCAACAGAAATGACTATTGATTTTGCAACAATGTAGATTTAAAACGCCTAAACTGGCGAAGCAATGAAGCTTTAAAGTTAACCTCTGATTTGAGATCTGCAGTGGAAATGAAAGAAAAACAATTGCAGTTAAGGATGAAAGTAAGATGTGTACATGTTTTATTCTATCTTATAAATAAGCGAAAAACCTAAAGAATAATTAGTTCTTTGTTTTTTGTATAATAGTATACCATTTTTGTGTAATACAAGATTTTGAAATTAAGGTTTGATTATTGGAGGTTGTTAGTAAATTGCATGTTTTTGTAGAAGTAGATAACTATAAACTTTCAAATTACACTTCTGAAGAGTCTATTAACATGTTTCACAGTTTTAAGTTTAATCTTCTGAATTTGTTATAAATTTCATACGTTCCCAATAAACCGGAATTTATATTTGGGAGAAGAAATTTGATATGAAAAGTTGTTCCATTATTTTATATGACAAACTCGAATCCAAAATACGTTTCTGGAATATTCACCAAATGTAACAGAAAATTGAAGTATGCGTGGATGCAAGCAGTAGATTTTTTGTGCAATGAAATATTTGTAGCAGAACAATGTAGGAAAAGTCCTTGCTGACGTTGTGATATCGGTACTTTAAATAGGAGCAAGATCATGTGCATGGTTAATACAAATATAAGTTTTGTGATGAGGTTGATTTGAAAGCCAATGTTACAAAGTGTGTTTATAGTGTATGTAGTTAAAATATTTTTAATGTAACAAAAAACATAGAATTGTTGTAATGAAATGGATAGTCTTCTTTTCCTTTATAAGAAAGTGTACGAATTACACATATTGCCTAAGTTAATTTGCTTAGGCATATGAAATAAACTACCAGTCATATGCCGATGTTTGGTCTTTTATTTTTACTCTGAGCTGAAACGTAAATAAGGATTTGCAGAAGTTAAACGTTTTACCTATTGATTTGAGAGTAAATGTTTAATTGTGTATCCTTATGTATGCCCCATTTTCAACAAAAACAAAGCAACAACAACAAAAAAGATATGATAAGCATGTCTGTTTTAATTCTCTATTTCATGTGGTATAGTAATAAGGATATACACGATTCCTACCTACAACGTTATTACCAACGAACATCTCTAACCAC
>NW_013665730.1:1080502-1085044 GCF_000517525.1 Limulus polyphemus | reverse complement strand
AAATTCTAGAATTTTGCGTACTGGATGTATAAATATATATATATATGAATATATACCAAAACTCCCATTATCTTAATGGCTTATCTAAAAGGTGGTTTGCTTTCCCTAATTCCGAACCACCGAATACGTGAATATAATCGGTTGGCAACAAACACTCTTACTTTATTATTATAGTGTACATTTATTATTATTATGTTTAGATTTATTTATATTTTTAACAGTTAAATATCCAATACAAATAACATAGCTTTAATACAAGCTTAAAGACTTCGGCACCGGTTTTGTATAGGCTTTCTTTCCTCCAATAATTTTCCGAAGGTTCCTGAAGTAATAATGCTCAAATTCTATTTGATTTAGGTAGCATTTGTACTTTCCACTTCTTAAACGACAAGAAAAATTTAGCAAGCCAAAACCCCATTTTGTTAAATTATCGTCCAGGAAAGCTAAAATACTGTTACGACAGCGGGGGTCACGTGACTCTAGTAACAAGTAATATTCTCGAAGGTTCCTGAATGCTCGAGCGTTTACTAGATTTCGGTATTGTTGTACATATGAGACGGTCAAGACGTGATGGCAACAATGAATGTAATTGAATTGCGGACAGAGAGAGACATATTGTTGAGTCGAGCACGTGAGGCGTACGTTGTGAATTATAGCGTTTGTTATAGCGTGACTGTGAAAATTAAGTGTATTGCAAAGTTGTATTCAGAAAGAATAAACCAGTTTTATTTAAAAAAGGACTTGTATCGCTAAAGTTTCTTCGGAAAGAATTTTTAGGGGAAATTAACTAACGATCAGAGAAGTAACAATACTGTTGTGACATATTCTTTCGTTGGGCGAGTTATCTTGGATAATTTGGTAAAAAATAATGCTACAGGCCAGTCCATGTAACGATAACGAATTGGCTTATCTCTTCTATAACGTGTCTAGAGGCTACGTTTTCTTTGACCTAAGTTGTAGGCCTAAGTTTACAAACAACATCGCAATAGAAATTCCGAGACTAATGGTACTTACGCCTAACTTATAAATGCAAAACTTAGAATTATATTTTTAATTGATGAACTGAATAGTCATGATAATTCTCATTGAATAACTTTTCTGAAACTGAACTGAATCACTCACTGATTACTCAGTAACTTGAAACTAACTTCTCATTCAGTACTCATTCCTTTCCCTAACTGATTACTCGTATTTATAAAAAAATAAATAAATACGTACCCTTATCTTTAGATGCTGCCCAAAATTACTAGATTCTTAATGTTATCGTAATGACGTGCTCTCTCTATCAAACATGTAAATTATAACATTAAAATTATAGCTTACAACAATAGAAAAATAGAAAGCACCACTGCACCACTAGGTCATCTGTTGCCTCTTTTGGCTTAGCTTTAGCTACAGTAGTAACAAGCGTGGGCCCAGAAGCCATAAAATCCGAACTAATTTTGGTAAAAATAGAGTGAATTACCGATTCCAAATTTAATAATAAATATAGATAAAATACTTATCGACATCAAACTAATGTATAGTTGTAAATATCCTACTATGGGCTTTGGTAGTTATAAGATAAAAAGATAGACATTTTTATATTTAATATTCATTTTTTATTTCTTATATTCTTTTTTTTTTGGTACTCGCACATTAAAAAATACCCATAATGTAATGACGGCTAGAGGCTAAACCTGCTATTCACAATAAGTGTATTTTAGAATTTGAGGCCTAGACAACATTGAAAGGAATATAAGCCTAAAATGTCAAAATTTAGTTTGTAGAATTTAACTAGTTGAAATGTTTTAAATATTCGTAATGTAAAATCAAATTATTATGTGATTAATACTTGCAAGTTAAAATGTTTAGGTACTATCTACCATAAATGTCACACTAAATTAATGTAGTTTCAAAACTGTGTGTCGCCACAAGTTGCCATGGGTGTCGTGAGAGTTTCACCAACCAAAGAATAATTAAGAACATAAAAAAAAAAATAAAAAAAATATTGCATGTGGCAGCAGGAGTGTCATGCGAAATCTAGGTAAGTGGGTTAGGGTGTCGTAAAAGGTTTGGAAATCATCCTTAAACAAAGAAAACTTCACCCAGCTTATTCAAAATTTTGAACTCTGAATAACAAAAACTTAGCTTTTAAGTTTTAGGGCGAAACCTTAATTGTTTAAAGTTAGAATATGCTAATTTGGGGTTTAAGTAAAACTTAAAAACAGAAAACAAACGAACAACGAAACAAAGCTTAAGTTATTTTAAGTTATACTTAACTCAAATAATTCAGTGTTGTCTATCGCACGACGGTCGATTTATTGTAGCGATTAGAGAGAGGCGGAATATAACGATTGAATTATTCCAGTTTTTAGTTAAATCTAAACTATGCTCAGTCTGGATGTTAAAAAATTCTCTGAAGGATTAGCACATATAAATGTATATGTATGTATACGTTTAACTTCAGTTGTTGACTTTTATTTGTACAATTTATAGTAGAAACAAATATAAATCTGAAAGAAAGTGTGTAATTTTCGTCAATATCTTGCTATGCTGCTTTAAAACGTCTATTGATAATATTATTATGTCTCTGATTTTCGTAGATATAGACTGTACAGACGTGAGAAAAAGGACAAAAAGTAGAATTAAAAAAATCTCAGATCAAACTTAAAAAATCAATTTTATGTATTATAAGACGTTTTCTTTTTCTTTTCTTTTTTTTTTTAGGATTCCAATAATGCCTAAATAATTCCACTTGGAGCGGGTGATTTTAAGTCCAAAAGATATCTGGACAATCGAAGCTTTTGTTGCTCCCTGTTCAAGACTGGAATTTTTCTAATAATGTTTTCATGTCACTAGCACTGAAGTAAGCATGTTACATTTCCTCTTTGTCACGTTTTATTGATTCAATAGAAATACGGTGGCGTTGTTAAGACCAGCCATTGCGTATATTTGCATCTATATAATTGGGGACTACTTATTTCTACTGAGAATAATGCTTCGGACGGATGTAACTAATAATCAAGAAAAACTTTGCTCTTTGGTTGTGTTCTTTCGATTCAAAATTTTCAATCAATTACGTTAGTTCCATATTTTTATTGCTATGATTATACACATAGCGGAAATGGCAGGGGGGGGGGGAAAGAGCATAAGAAAGAGGGAATGGGTTATATTAGTGTTGACGTGCGTACAGAAAGGATTTTCGGATCGAAAAACTCAACAATTTTGTGTATGCTCTGTATACGTTCTCACCCATCCCGTATAATTTCGTTCTGTCGATACCATAACGAACACTAAAGCATCTCTTGTTAAGTGGCTCTCATCGATGATATTCTAGTCCAATTACTACCTCTTGTTATACAAATAAGATCTGTACTGGTTTATCCTTTTCGAGACGGTTAGGTAGGGAACGTGATCAACCTTTCAAAGTGTATTATATTCTTTATCATGTACATAGTTCTGTATGTTGTTGACGTTAATAATAGAAATTGGAGAAAGATTAGAAACTAAAAGTTCTAAAATTGTTGATAAAAATCACGCCTCAAGTTTTCAATTCCCAATGGACAAATTAAGAAGAATATAAAAAAAACAGCATCTGCATTTAACGTGATTCTTATTACTTATTTGAATTGCGAGCTTTCAGGCCAACCGAACACAATACAATGTCAAAGGCAGTGGTTCTTAACCTTTTTTTGCTCCATGCCCCACCTCGACACCTTAAAAAATTTGATGCCTCCTTAATATAAAAACAAATTTGGTGTTGAAAAGGTATAATGATATAATGTAAATTTTTTCTTATTGTAGCATTTTCAAACTGCCCACCTGTGGGGCGTGAGTCCCACGTTCAGAATCACTGGTTTAAGACTACTGAAAACACGACATGCATAACACGTAGCGCCAGGAAACATAACAATGTAAACTAAAATGTTAGCCCATACAGGACCTATTAATGCATTTAGAAAGGAAACTTAATAAAGGTCAAAATAAAAAATACATACATATATGAAACTACCGATTTTCTTTAAACTGAAGGTAATGAAAAATCTACGAGCTATAAAGAGAATATGTCTAAAGCAACATGTAAATATACATCTTTCTAGCCATCTGTCAAATGATGCTGTAATATAATTCTGTTCACTACAAAGATGTTCCAAAAATTAAGTATATAATTGTCATAAAGTTATAAAGTACATTTATCTGAGACTTTTTTGCCATTTTTTGTAAAATATTCTTAATAAGTGTATCACAAATAGAACTAGTTGCCGTTTGATATCTCTGTCCATTGCACATTCTTATCCACTATTTGCTTTCTTTTAAAGAATGCCTTCTTTTGTTTTTCAGCGACGGAAATGATTGTTTCTGTCTACATTTTTTACCACATTAATAACTGTAACTCATTCTCTTTCTAGGCGTTGCTCAAAAATAGCTTTAAGTTTATCATTTATAGAGGCTGGGCGTAATTGCTTTCTATATCGTAGATGGAGTAATTGTTCAGTTAGGATATAGGATTAGTTTTTGCACAAGTTTTGAAAAAAAAAGGAATGATGTCAAAATTTTCAA
>NW_013665730.1:1071429-1079551 GCF_000517525.1 Limulus polyphemus | reverse complement strand
CAGCCAACTGTGAAGTATGGTGGTTTCAGCGTGATGGTTTCGGGAGCTGTTTGGGTTAGTGGAGTGCGTTGGCAACATAAATTTTGCGAAATACGTCGAAATATTGGAGGAAGGACTCTTGCCACTTTATTCCTCGGGTTTCGTGGACGAGAACACAACGTTGTTCCAGCAAGATGGAGCACCGTGTCACACTGCTAGAAACACCCAAAAGTGGCATGAAGAAAATGGTATCCAGAAGTTGTTCTGGCCGAGCCAGTCTCCTGACATGAACCCCATCGAAAACCTCTGGGCCATACTCGACCGGCAAGTCAAGAAACAACCAGAAAAACCAACTTCAAAGAGCGATCTACTCCAAGTTTTGAAGCAAGAGTGGGCGAAAATCACACAATCTAAAAATGACGAGATGATTCTCACGATGCCCCAAAGGATCAACGAACTCCACTAAGCGAAAGGAAGATCTACTAGATATTAATTAAATTATAAATATATCAATTCATGTGAATATGACTGAAAAATTTAATTTTTTCTGAAAAGGTGGTGTCTATTTCCTTGTGACCATGCTATGTATATTACTATAAATGATTACTTTTTAAGTTTTGATATCGTTTCTTTTTCTATAAAAGCACCTGCAGATAAAGATGTCAGTTAGAAGATGATAGCGCCTTTGTAAACAGATTAAATTTGACCATCATCATCATTGAATGACTATGTACAAAATGCAATTTTTTCGATGGAACAATGATGTGAAGAAGATGATTAATGATCTATCAATGGGATCACCAATATTCTTAGTAAAGTGTCAGATTTATTTAGAATCACTATAGGAAAAGGTTTTATAAAAAGTTAACTCTAAAAACATAAAAAAATTAAGACATGTAGGTAAGGCGACACTTGTCATATGGTCACATGAAAACGAGACCATTTCATTCTTTTTAAGCCAAAAAGTCTGCATTCAATTACGATGGTGAACTTCCACTTCTGAATGTTTTAACAGTAACGAATGGATCTAGAATACATACTCGCTATATAATGCATTGTAAGCTAGTTATTAAAGTATGGGTTCTATTCGGATGAACCTTGCAAAAGTGGTTTAAAAGCGTGTTTTTTTCTCTCTTTTTTTCTTTTTTTTTAAATTCGAGATGATGTCAATTGATACTTCTTGAACATTTTCAGAAAATGACAACATAAGCAACATCCCACTTTTTTCCTTAAATTTGACATGTACTTAAAGAAAAATGTAACTTAACATTAGTAAAATGGATATCAAATAAGATCTACTAAAAACTAACAAGAAATACACAGGGTTGACCTTGCTAAATACTACTGGTTACGCCAATAAAGAAACTGACATCATTAGCTACGTCCATATTTTCTTATCATGTATTTAACATCGATTTAAGTTAAACATTATGAATTAAACATTGTTAATATTGATAGTAAAATAAACAATAAGAATATAATTGAAACAAATAAGAATATAATTTTGACTTGAAAATATTAAGGTATAAAGAGTAATAATGAAATGATTATTTCAGTAGTCGCCAAGCCACAAACCAGACACAAAACATTGTTTGCTTGTTTCTTGAATTTCGCACAAAGCTATTTGAGGGCTGTTTGCGCTAGCCGTCTCTAAATTACAAGTGATATACCAGAAAAAGGACAACTAGTCAACACCACCCCTCTACCAACTCTTGAACTACTCTTTACCAACGACAAAATGTGAGTGATTGTTTCATTAGACACAAAATACAAAAGAACTTTATACGTTTATTGTCTCCCCCCCTCAGCGGGATGTCTGCGGACTTACAACAATACCAGTGGTGGGCATAGCACAGATAGCCTTTTGTGTAGCTTTGTGCTTGACTACAAACAAACGTTTATTGTTCTAAACAAAGTAAGTACTTTACTGATTTGCAGGGTTTGATATTTATTATTTTTGATATTTTTTTTCCCTCATTGAAGTTACATATTTTACTGAAGAAAAGAAAAATCCACAATTAATTTATTGGTTGTTTGTCGCCCAGTTGTTTAGTACACAATTGTGCTTCACTTCTGTGTCACCAGTTTGTTTCACTATCGAACAAAGATGCAGCTTATGTTTGTTCATTGCAACATTGATAAGTTTTGTCTTGGCGGCTGCAGCATACAATGTGAATTGATAAACACCTTCATTTATTTATAGAGCGCGATTGAACTTCGCTACAAGAACACTTAATAATCTTAAGATAGCTTACAGTACAAGGACTACACCAAGTGGATATGTAAAATGATTGGAACTAACGACTTAGTGCGACTGTCTCTCATCCAGTCAAACTTTGTGAATCTGTATTGGAAGGATCAGAACTCTATTCCAAGTACCACTGGATGGCATTTTGATCGAACAATTTTGTTGATGTTGGAAGTGAGACAAACTTTAATGTACACTTATGAGCCATTCCCAGTTTTGATAGTCTCTATAAAAACTCCGCATTAAACATCTTTTTCTGAGTTCCAATACCATACCACTTGGAATATTTGGACGACCAACACCTAGATGATGTATAACGCTTAGACCTTGACCTTACCTTACTTTCTTGATAACAGCCGAGAGAGGAACAGTATCACAACACGACACTTTGAGAGCAGGTTTTTCAAGAGGTTTTTCCAACATGAATTACTTTGCTTTTGCCATTTGTCGCTTCCATGGTGACCTGAACGGCCATCCTCCAAGTTCCAGTAATAATAAAACAGCAGGACAAAAACATCTGTCATAACATAGAACACGAAGATTAAGTAAAGAAGCTTGATTTGCTGCTTGGGCAGCCTGCTGAGCTATGATGATATTTGTTTCTTAATGAGATAGTTCTTAAGCCTGTTCTCCCAATTCGTATTATGCGATCTTTTCACGACCAGTGACAGCAAGAATTTTGCGATACATTTGTTGATGCTTGTGCAATTAGATCTTTCCTGAACGATGAGAAATTCGTATAATTGAGTATTTTTCCCAATGTAATGACTCATTTGAGGCTTGCTGTCATCAATAATTCCCTTTTCAGGCATTTGATATGTTTGAAATTTATAAGTTGAAGCACATGACTTATGGTATTATAGTGTAAGATTTTGATTAGAATATAAATTTTAGTTCAAACGTTTGTGGATATCATCACAACGTTGCTTACTACGTTGTATTATTGAATGTATGCCACCTGGACTTACTTTTCGAAGACTTTCTTGTAGCTTACATTTAAAAATTCAGCTTTCTGGTTTGTTTCATCGTTTCTGCTCAATATCTTTTTTTCATTATTTTGTACATGCAAAAGCAAATCTGCATATTATGTTTGGTGAACTACAATATATTTCTAAAGTAAAGAGAATGGCAAAAAAAAGATTTTTAAATAGTCACAAATTAAAATGCCAATAATGAATTTTTTTTATACTTGCTATTAAGTTTTTTTGCTACCCATGTTGGTTATGTTTAGATATATTATCGTTTAATTATATTGTATAAAACTGACGTAGTTTATCTTATATGTATTGTGAACCGTGGTGTCAGTCCGAGTGTTCGTCTGTCTCCAGTTTACAGCGGCCGCTTCCGGCGCTGCGTTTGAAAAGCAGCGCAAGCAGGCAAAGCTCAGCATTCTCTTTTGAAATGACGGGAGAAGAGGCATGAATAATGTTGATGCCAAATTTTATTTCGGAAGCAGAATATTCCACACTAAATTATTAGGAATTAATCACACTATCATTCACATTTCAAAATGGTGGGCGGTATAAGTAGCTCAGAACTTTGGCTCTGAGTGAAACCAAGAGTGCAAAACAATTAACCTTTTTAAAATCCATGAAATAATTTAAATTGATAGATTAACTTAAACTTTTCCCATCATTGGAGACGGGTACTTTTGTTTGTAATTCCATAAACTCAAAATGATCAAGAGGTTCAAAATAGTATCATCCAGATCCTGAATCAGCATGTCAAATATTATGCTTGGCCACCTAAAATGTAAGCTTGTCTTCTAAAACCCCTTGTTGACGCTTATACTAATACTAAGAGATGGTTGGACCATAATTGATCTTATGAACAGAAACTACAAAGAGTAACACGGATTCATGACACAGGCCATCTTACAACAAAAACGATAAATTATATCACGTTTTATAGATTAACAACTACCCTTAGAAGTTGGTAAAGGATATTAAAACTAAAAACATCATCAGAACATTACAATAATATACTATATTTCAATAAAATCACAACAATAGACTATATTTCCATAAAATTTGCAAGCTTTCTTAATCCAAAAGTTTAAGCAAAGAAGTTTGAATATGTGTTAAGAAGTTGACTTTCAAACAGGGTCGTGGCAGGAGTTTTAATTTGACCGCTGTTGTGTGTGTGTGTGAAAAACATTAATCACATACATATATATAAACCATATCAATACACACAACACATGTTAACAAAATATATAGCTCCACACTCACCAAAACGACCGAGTTTGCGTGCCAAGAGTTACTGGGGGGGATGTTTTAAAACAGTTCACCAAGGTAAGCGAACCCACTGTTCTGTGCTAACTAAAGTAAAACCAGACACCAGAAAGGTGTTGTATGTAAGTGAAAAAACGAAATATATAGGAGAAACTGAATGATTGCTTCATGAAAAGTAAACAAATAAGACATGCTTCACTCTATGCATGATAAACTTACAACTATTTCTGAACAACGACTTGAACGTGACGAATTTGCGAAGTTGCTCCACATTAATGTGAAAGAAATTGTAAACATTTTGATCGTTTGTTTTCGACATTTTTCGCCAAGCTACGAAAAGGGCCATTTGCGATTTAATGATTGACTGTTGTTAAACGCAAGGCTACACAGTGGGCTATTTGTTCTCTAAACATCCCGGTATTGAAACCCGGTTTTTAGCATCGTAAACCTGCAGGCATACCGTTGAACCACTGAAGGTGGGGGGGGGGGCGGTTGATAGACTTGTGGGAAGACAGTCGACAGTGCTCGCCGCTAGCTCTTGCACTTCTTTTGTTTGTTCGAACAATGAAATTTTACCGTCACTCTTATAGTGTACCCACAGCACCAAATTGCATGGCGATGTCTTTCGGCAACGGGATGCGAACCTTCAGTCCTTGGATTCACAGTTTGGACACACTAACTACTAAGCCACACATGGCTCAAAACAGTTGCAGAAACAACTACCCCCGTTGTTGTTTGTCTTAGAGCAAAGCCACATTGGGCTACCTGCTGTGTCCACTGCAGGGAATCGAACCCTGAATTTTAGAGTTATAAGTCCGTAAACTTTCCGCTGACCCACCAGGGGCATGTGTAAACTAAATAGATACACATGAAAATTTTGCTTTTTAACCCTTTGACTGCGGATGCTTTAAACAGGCGCGGAATTTTTTTGCGAGCCGTACACAGTATACAGCACACTCGCATTTAACTACCGGAGGTGGGCTGTACCCTGTACGGCGAATCATCAGTCAATGGGTTAATATCCTATTAGTACCCCGGTGGATCAGCGGTAAGTTTGCGGACTTATAACTCTAAAATCAGAGACTCTTTTGATTCAACTAGTCTGTAGAGATCAACTAGTCTGTAGCCTGCCGCCTGAAGTGGTTATACTTTTAATGAATAATGGGCTTGATTCTCACTCTTATAATGAATCTACAGCTTGAAGTGCGAAGAGAGTTTGACAGCACGATGTCTCGAGCCCTAAACCCTCAGATCTGTAATTCGATATGCTAACCACTATAGGCACGTTAGAGTCTATTTGAGAGGATTCAATGATATTAATATAACGTCGTTATCCTTAACAATAGCCTTTGAATATCTGTTTCCGGTTTTAATACTTTTGGACCCGATTATCTGTAGGATTTTATTCATATAACAAATATGACATAAATCATTGAAAGGTAAATATAGATTATATTACGCAGATAAAATATTATGCTATTCCAGTCTTTTTTTTTCCTCTCATGTTTGCATCCAACCTGATTTTTATCCAGGTATCAAAATTTCGACAATTTCTTTAAATAATAATGTCGGTTGTGACTTGTTTGTTAGTGTGTTCAGACTGCGATTACAGGGTTTGGTGTCCTATAATAGTGAAGGTCAAATCCCATTATTCGTTCAGACAACTGTATCTCACCATTATTCATTCAAACAACTGTATCTCAAGAGTTTGCGGTGGGTATTGTCTTCCTTCTAGTCTACCACTTCAAAATTAGAGTTGGTTTTGCGCAAATAGCCAATGTGTAGCTTTGCTTGAAAAATCTGAAACGAAGTAAAAAACAAAGTCACAGTTATTTCCATCACTTGAGAATATCTGGGAGAAAAAAGGTGTCTTCTATGAGCTAAACTTTATGTAATTTATTTCTTTATGTAAATGTTCCCTTGGTTGTTGTCACATTATTTTAACTGTTATAAAGAAACGCGATGAGTTTACTGAACGAGAGAGGATAAAACACATCGACACACATCCTAGCATGATTTTCCTTGATAAAATTTTAAAAAGTAAATTCATCGCATTCATCATGCCCCTCATAAATGTGAGCTATTTATTTGACAAATGATTTAATTTTCCTCCCATGAGGCGTACCTTTGCATGTTTAAAGCAAGTTTATTTGTTTCACAACCGGAATGACATTTTATGTTCTCCCTGTCCTCACATGATTTTGCCTCCGTGGGGAAGGGGAGGGGACAACTTCCTCTGTTAGAAGCGAGTTAATTTGTTAGCTGTGTTAAAATTAAGCCTTTCATAATCTTCGAGTCTTTAGTGGATTTTTATTACCAGTCACGATCTTCCTTCCGACACGTGGCCAATTCCTGTTTGATAGAGGAATATATTTGTCTAAATTAATAACGTCAGAAAATATTTGAGCAATTTAGGTTTGAGAAATAACCAATTATTAAAGTGAAGTTTGTTTGTTTTGAATTTCGCGCAAAGCTACACGAGAGCTATCTGCGCTAGCCGTCCCTAATTTAGCAGTGTAAGACTAGAGGGAAGGCAACTAGTCATCACCACCCACCGCCAACTCTTGGGCTACTCTTTTACCAACGAATAGTTGGATGGACCGTCACATTATAACGCCCCCCACGGCTGAAAGGGCGAGCATATTTGGTGGGATGGGGATTCGAATCCGCGACCTTCAGATTGCGAGTCGAACACCCTAACCACTTGGCCATGCCGGACCTTAAAATGAAGTATAACCGTCTGCATTTGTTAAAATAAATTCCAGTTCTTCAGGACAGCAGTTGTAACATCTATTTATATATATATATATATACATATATATGCGCGTGTAATTAGATTTAAGCATTTGTGATGTTTCTGGCTAGACAGAGTATTTAACGTCATGTGATGAGAATAGCAACCCATACGAGAGATATATAAAAAGGAGAATTAGACCAGAGCTGCTGTTGCTTCGTTATTGAATCAGGCAGTAAATCAGTACAGTGGTTTAAATTTTAAGTTTGTATTTTGAGTGAGGTACTAGAGATACGAGAGAAAATTAGTAAGTTCGTAAAGTTACAACTGAGGCGTTATTTATATATTGTTACGACAGCGGAAGTCACGTAACGCTAATAACACGTCATGAGATTCTAGAAGGATCATGTCTGTTCGTGGCAACTCTAGTGTTTTCTACGCGCCCTCTATTCTTGTATATAAGCGCGCCAGACAATGGATCAGAACGAGAAGAATGGCAGATTGAAGAGATAGAGACAGATAATCGAGTCAAGTTATAAGTAAAGTGCGTGAATCATTGTGAATTATAGCGTGTGTTGAAGTTAAAGTGACTGTGGAAATTCTGTGTATTGCAAAGTTGTATTGAGAAAGAATAAACTAGTTTTATTTAAGAAAGGACTTGTATCACTGAAATTCTTCAGGAAGAAATTTTACGGGAAATTAACAAACGAACAGAGACGTAACAAATTGGTGTCAGAGAGTGGGATAAAAAAAAAGAAAAAAGAAGAAGATGGAAACGAGAAGTGGCAAATCAAACAGCAAAAGAAACAAGAATAACGGGAAGATAAACAAGAAAAGAGACAACAGCAGTGGCAAGAAAACTTGCAACAGTAGCAACTCGAACAGCAAAATAAACAAGAAAAGAGATTACAGCAGTTGTTGGAGTAT
>NW_013665730.1:1069664-1071408 GCF_000517525.1 Limulus polyphemus | reverse complement strand
GGAAGTCACGTAACGCTAGTAACACGTCATGAGATTCTAGAAGGACCATGTCTGTTCGTGGCAACTCTAGTGTTTTCTACGCGCCCTCTATTATTGTATATAAGCGCGCCTGACAATGGATCAGAACGAGAAGAATGGCAGATTGAAGAGACAGATAATCGAGTCAAGTCATAAGTAAAATGCGTGAATCGTTGTGAATTATAGCATGTATTTAAGTTAAAGTGACTGTTGAAATTCCGTGTATTGCAAAGTTGTATTGAGAAAGAATAAATTAGTTTTATTTAAGAAAGGACTTGCATCACTGAAGTTCTTCGGGAAGAAATTTTACGGGAAATTAACAAACGAACAGAGACGTAACAAATTGGTGTCAGAGAGTGGGATAAAAAAAAAGAAGAAGATGGAAACGAGAAGTGGCAAATCAAACAGCAAAAGAAACAAGAATAACGGGAAGATAAACAAGAAAAGAGACAACAGCAGTGGCAAGAAAACTTGCAACAGTGGCAACTCGAACAGCAAAATAAACAAGAAGAAAGATTACAGCAGTTGTTGGAGGATAAAGAAAAGAAACAATAAGAGAGATTACAACAGTTCTTGGAAGAAAAAGAAAAGAAACAAGAAGAACGAGAAAAGAAACAAGAAGAGAGGCTACAGTAGTGGTTGGAGGAGAAAGAAAATAAACAAGAAGAGAGACCACAGCAGTGACAACTGGAACAAGAAAGGAAACTGGAAGAAATTCTCCAACAGTTGCGGGAAAGTCAGCAGCAGCTACAGGAAAGTCAACAACAGTGGCAAGAAGTACAAATGGAAAACATTAGTAAATTTCAAAATGAATTAGGTACATTAAAGGACGATTTACTGTCTTTTACACAAGGAGGATATATTAACCATGGACCGAATCAGCCCCAGACAACAGGAAGCCCTTTCCAGACCCCGCAGCTAAACCCTAATGTAGATATCTTTAGTCCTGCCAGAAGTCAGATTCCAGACATGAGTGTCAGCAATAGGGATGATCTAGTACGAAGGAAGCCACCATGGGAAGCATATAAAGCACAATTTGAGCTCCTGGCAGAAATTAATGGATGGACAGAGGAGCAGAAAGCAGTATATCTGGCAACGAGCCTGAAGGGACAACCACTGGAAATATTTGGACAGTTGTCAGCAGACGATAGGCACAACTATAGAGCACTCGTAGTTGCTCTAGAACTCAGGTATGGAACTCAAAATCAGTCAGAAGTCTACAGGGCTAGGTTTAGGACGAGAGTACGTGCTAAAGGGGAGAGCCTGCAAGAGCTGGCACAGGACTTGGAAAGTATGGCACACAAGGCCTACCCAACTGCACCACCCGATGTTCTCAAGCTGTTGCTGAGGGATCAGTTTGTAGATGCCTTGGACAGTCAACAGCTGAAGATACAAGTGAAGCAAGCACACCCCTCTACTATGCAGAATGCAATGGCCTACGCTCTTGAATTTGAATTTTATGTTAAGTCCAGCACAGAGGTACCAAGGTTGGTACAGTCATCAGGATTCAAGGCCAGAAAAGGGCAGCTTTCAGAGAAGTTTGAGGGACTTTGCTGGCACTGTAATAAATCTGACAAATCTGTAACAAATGAGAGCTCAATGCTGGAAACTTCAACACAGGGAAGATGTCATGGCAGGAAAGGCTGCTACCCAGAGAGGTTGTTTGAACTGTGGTGAGCAAGGACATATGAGGAGCCAGTGTAAGAAGAATACTACCAATAAGTCA
>NW_013665730.1:1036057-1068695 GCF_000517525.1 Limulus polyphemus | reverse complement strand
TTATGAAGAGTTGCCTGAAAATGTGTCAGAATTGGATGATATTCACCATCAAGTGCATTTAAACTTGAAAACGTCTGCTGATTCGATGAAGCTATGTTATGATAAGAAGTCTACTGAAGTCAGCTTTGTATCAGGAGACAAGGTGTGGTTGTATAATCCCAGGAAGACCAAGTCTCCTAAGTTGTCATCTCCATGGGAAGGCCCATATGACATAGTGGATCGTCTCTCAGACGTGACTCTCCGAATAAAATGTGGTTGACGAGGTAAGCCAAAGGTGGTGCATGCCAACAGGCTTTGGCATTATCACTGTCTAGGACATTTGAGTTGGGACGAAGTGAACAATGGAACAAAAGACGCCACTGAAGATGTGTCACCTGGAAAAGCCATTGTCGAAGAAGAAACTCTACCCGGTTTTGAGAAGGGAAACAGTGGAGCCCTTGATGAAGTTACTACCACTGATGGGACTATTACTGATAATAGGACATTTCCTGATGGAGGAGATGAACTTTACGTGAATCAGAAGCCAACGAGACAGAAACCAGTACGGAAGAAGATACATCCCGTAAAATTAACAGACTTTGTTGAATTTTAATTTTAAGTTTGTAAATTCTGTACATTTACTTAAGTTATTGTTAATTTTCTATTGGATTAATGGAAGTGGCTATTGTTCGGGACGAACAATACTAAGGAAGGGGCAGTGTTACGACAGCGGAAGTCACGTGATGCTAGTAACATGTCATGAGATTCTAGAAGGATCATGTCTATTCGTGGCAACTCTAGTTTTTTCTATGTGCCCTCTATTCTTGTATATAAGCGGACCAGACAATGGATCAGAACGAAAAACAGATAATCAAGTCAAGTCATAAGAAAAGTGCGTGAATCTTTGTGAATTATAGCGTGTGTTGAAGTTAAAGTGACTGTGGAAATTCTGTGTATTGCAAAGTTGTATTGAGAAAGAATAAACTAGTTTTATTTAAGAAAGGACTTGTATCGCTGAAGTTCTTTGGGAAGAAATTTTACGGGAAATTAACAAACGAACAGAGACTAACAATATGATGTTAGGCTTATAGTTAGTTACATGGAACTTCTACAAGCTGTAGAACTAGGTCTTGTAGTTAGAGAAATAAAACGTTTTTGTTATCATTAGATGGACTGGATTTTGCATCCTTTTGTTTTTACCAAATAATCCAAAATTGCACGCATATCCTGCAGCCATTGCTAATGGCATTTGTGGTTGGAGTCCCTGAGCAGATGTAGGGAGAGATGCAACTTGTTTGATCCTTGCATTTACCAGTTCAGTTTTAAATTTACTTGTCCCATCTTTGCAGGGACGGCGGTAAGGGGGAGATTTGCTTGGTCTGTAGCTACCCCAAAATGTAGTAGCTTCACCTGCAGACACCGCAACTAACGAAACGTGCTTACTATTAAAACTGATTAAGTTGCTAAATACTACAGTATGTGTGCCTACAAGATGTTTTGCCTAGCCCACATCAGCTCCCTCACTGGAAATAGGTTGGCGCTACCCTTGCGTCGCTGATGTTTAGTACAATGTTGATGCCTTTGTTTATTTTGTTTATTCTGTTGTTGTAATTTTTTATGATTTCTGATATCTTCTTTGATTTGTTTGTTTGTTTTTTTGAATTTCGCGCAAAGCTACACGAGGCCTATCTGCGCTAGCCGCCCCTAATTTAGCAGTGTAAGACTAGAGGAAAGGCAGCTACTCATCATCACCCTCCGCCAACTCTTGTGCTACTCTTTTACCAACGAACAGTGGGATTGACCGTCACATTATAACGCCCCCACGGCTGAAAGAGCGAGCATGTTTGGTGTGACGGGGATTCGAAGCCGCGACCCTCAGATTGTGAGTCGAGCGCCCTAACCACCTGGCCATGCCGGGCCCATCTTCTTTGAACTTGTTGTAATAATCCTTACGTACTTCGTCAAGCTCTTATATATTTTGTTGATCTTTTTATTATAACATTTCTGTAAATCTACAGCTTCCTCAACTCAAATCTTTACATTCTCTCTGACTTCTTCTTTGATTAAGTTGACTTTTGTTCATAATTCTTCTATAAATCTTATGTCTCTTAATATCCCAAACTCATTCTTCTTGGTCTTCTTTCAATTTTTTGTCACTCTCTTCTTGTTCTTTCCGATATTTTAACATTTCCAACAAATTCTCGATTTTGTTTCGAGTACGTGTCGTCAGTATGATGTTCAGTTTCGTTACTATATCATTTTCATCCAAATAATTCCACTCCTGGTACAAATGACCAATCGTTTTAACGGTTTCTAGCTGTTTCTGTTAAGAGGGGGTGGAGGGTGGCTTAGGGGCTCGAGCCATAAACGTTAATAACTTTGAGCAAAAATATATATCCTAGGAAAACCATATATATATATATATAAATAGCTGAATACTTACCTCTAATATGAACTACTTTCAAACAATAAGAATAAATGTATTATATTTTTGTTATTTGCTTAGTAACGATTATATTACACATGGAACATACTTACAAGTTTATTTCAATCTTTCAACTGTGAGTGCTCTTTGTTTGGCGCACAAATCAAACCTACCTGTGTCAAGAGTAATACTGACATAAGTAATGACTTCTTGTTTTCATGGCCGGCCTTAGGAGGGTACGGGGACTGATGAGTGTACTCAGGATTAGGTTCTCGAGTTTGGATACTAGAAGTATATAATCGACTCGGCCACAGAGGCGCGGGGCCTGAGGCGGTTGTCTCAGTGGACTCGCCTAAGCCAGCACTGCTTGTTTTGCATATTGCTATAGCTACACCGTAGAGCTCAGATTTATTTTATGGAAATAGTCTTGACTTTTTTTTATATAATGGTCAAATGTAATTTAGAAGAATATAAATTCTGGAGTTTCATGTCAGAAATACAGATGCTCTCTGAGAGTAATTATTTTAAACATATTTTTCATATTATCATATATCCTTAGGATTGATTTAATAAAACACAACCTTATTCTAGATGTGTACATTATCATCCCCCACTGGGTCAGCGGTAGGTTTACGTACTCACACCACTAAAGTCCAGGGTTCGATTCCCTGCGATGGACATAATACAGGTAGCCCAATGTGCAACTTTGCACTAAGAAAACAAGAATAACTTAAGAATTATTTTTATCCATATGATATATATGCTATGTATTTATACAACTCAACTATATTTTATATGATAACACAAAATGAATAAATTAAGGCAAAATTTATAAATAGTATAAAACAATAAGGCACAAATATGAAAACATCCTGTATTTTGATTATATGATAACTTTTAAAAGTATAAGTATTTTCATTTATAAATGTTATGTTATTTTCTTATCAACTAGTGGATTGAAAGTGAGCCCCCCTTCTTAAAAAAAATCCTATTTGCAGGACCTTCTTGGACTACTCCAGCTACACCACAGTTTTACCGCTTTTTAAAATTCAACAGATAGTTGAAAACATTGACCAGCAACTAACAGATAATTATGGAAATACGCCATTGGAGTAATATCAGTAATATCAGATATACTTTTAAATGATTTTCAATGTGAATGGTTGAAGTAGTGAACGACAAGTTATTAATTTTGGTTCACATTTGAAAGGGTCATTTCAATACGTATTTGAGGTATGTATATAGTAACGTATAATTAACTTGTATTAGAGAACCAATGAAAATGTATAAGAAATACGATTTAATGGACCTATTTCTATATTGAATGTACTTTGCAGGGTTCGATCTTATATGAGCATATTTCATTAGTTAGGGAAACATCTTTTATAAGTGTCCAGGGAATCGTTGTCGTTATGGTTTTGTTTTGATACATGAGATTTTGCCGAGTTCATTCATTCCAATTAGTGGTGCACTAACATGAGAGTTCGCACAGAAAAGAAAATTCCCAGCACGAGCGAGTGTAATAAGGTTGTGTGCGGTCGTCTGTCTTCAAGATTAAGAGACGTGTTTTTCAAAGTCAATTTGGTGCAAGACGCGTGGTAGCCCTGGAGGAATTTTTTGGTAGATCCAGTTAAACCAGATTAAGATTTATGGCACTGTTGTGATAAAAAGCAGCTGTTTGTTCCAGTTTTTATTCTACTTTTTTCTTCTTCACAAAACAGAAGAATGAAGAGATGTTCTGAGGATCATCAAGTGGAACATATGACTTTTTTCACGCCTCTGTAAGAAGAACTTGTTATTAAAACAATTATATATATTTTGCTGTAATCACTTCTGCAGACATAGCAGCTAGGAAACCTATGTTATTCAAGTATTTAAACTAAAGTACGATATTTTAGCTATTGTAAATATAAGTTTATATCACAATAACCACAGATTTTTACCTGAAACACGATTTACAGATATATTTCCTTCAGCAATAAGAGAACTAACAAGGGAATTTAATTGATTGGTTGATTTAAACAATAGATGAGATAAGCCCCCCTCCCCCCCAATTCATTTGGAGGCCCTAAGCTATGAAGTAATTTGCGTAGATACGTTAATCTGGCCTGATTAAAACTGTCTCGCAGAAACTGTCATTTGTGCTCCACTCCGAGTTTGGGGAGAGCAGCTACACCTGTCGCCCCTCAAATGACGCTCCTGGACTAAAACCTGTAAGAAATAAAAAAATCCCACAAATGAAAACATGGGTATTACATCGAAAACTTATAATAAACCAAGGAGACAATATCCTGAGAATGAGAAGTACTTAAAGAAATATGGATATGCTGATGGGAAACCTGATAACATGTAGATTAATACTGGTTCTATAACCACCGTTGTTTGACCTGATCTGGTAATGAAAGCTGGGAAATTGCCCCAGAGATGAAACAATACGATAGGTTGACATAAACAGCAAGTATTCATAAACTTCTAGCAAGAAATAAGTTGGAAGACACTCTCACTATGAGAAATTTGTGTGTGGATAACTGACATATTGGGAGTTGACTTCATGCAGAAACAAACATATGATGTTAGACTCGCTTCAAGCAATTTCACAGTCTTTGACCGGGAAATTTATGTGCATTACATAGCAATTACAACATAAGAGGTTGAACTTCTAGCTACAACAAGGAAAGAAGATATTATATCACAAAGAAGTGAAATAATCATACCATAACTTATTAGGAACAAATTTACATCTACTGACTGTGGCTTGGTTAGAACCAAACGCTCCAGCTAGACCCGATGGATTATTGGTTGGAAAGTTTCTCATGGATCCGAAGAATAATGACGTCATCATTAGGACCGTGAGCACAATAAACTATTAAATACAAGTTAATTATGAGTTTATGACCGAAAGGATTGATTCCAGAGAGGGTACTCAACTGACAAAGCAATGCTTTCTAATCATTATAAGGAATGTAGTTTGAATATTATACTTAATTAGCTGTGCCCATTACTAATTATATATATTTAGTGTTGATCTATATAGGTAGCTTGCTTTGATCATTAGTTCATATCAATTATAAAATGTGAAACTGTACAAGTAGTACTTCAATATCAAAGAACCTAAGAATTAATTATCTTAGAAACAAGATATAGAAAATCTGATGTGAAATTTTATAACATAATCTAGAATAGCTCTATCACTGGATCTGCGAAAGTCTTACAACTGATCAAGGCCAGTGTTAAATGATGTAATAGTATATATAGAAGCCACAGTTTATGTGAATTTTTGTAGAATACCATGATAATTTCTCCAGTAGATCTCATTACTTAGGATGGACAAATAAAATACCATATGAGAATGATACTGGAGATTCATTTGCAATATTTCAGTTGAGCAGACTACTCCTTGTTTCAAAACAGGCTGAGGGTTTCAAAGAAAGAAAACTAATTTTCAAGATTCTTTTGTGGACAACTAGGAGGTAAATAAAGTCACAAAGAAGGATTCCTACCACTGCTAAGGACTGATTATGCTTTGGATGCTTTATCCTAGTCAAAATGGTTTGAATTTAAATAGCGGAAAACTGCAATTGCAAGTTGACGAAGCAAGTCAAGAAAAGACAGCCTTCACGGCAGAAAATGGGTTGTGGCAATTTGTTGTGTTACCATACGGGCTACTTAAAGCACCTGCAAACATTTCAATTACTGATGGAATGTGTTTTGTGTGGGCTACTATGGATTGCCATACTTAGATGATATAACCACACATTGGAATATCTGCAATGATTCATGTGATGAGCAAAGAAATTTACAGGATTAGTTGATGAAATAGTGCTTTAAGTTGAATCTTAAAAAATGTGAATTGTTCAGTCATCTTATAAATTTCGTAGTCAATGAAGGAAAGTCTACAGACCCAAAACCAAGACTGAAAGAAAGAAAGAACTAATAAGTGTCAGTGGTGCAAGTAAATCTTTTGTGGTCTGTGGAGCGAAATTACATGGGGAGCCCTTAACCACTATTGTTAATTATTATTGGGCTCTGCGAACTTGGTAAAACCAGTAAAGCATGTACTTGTAACTCTTATAAGTGTCATTCATAAGTAATTTTTACCTCTGGCTCTATGGAACAGTTTATTCTTGTTTTAGAGATGTATATAATCCTCGGAATAATAAAGATCAGAATAACAGCTCTTTCCAATGGAATGGTGGAGAGATACTATTATACATATTAAATAATTTAGCCATTCATGTGGATGAGCATCAGATAAAAACGACCAAGTTCTTGGGATACTCTCATCTAATTAAACAATGGAATTCAACCACCATTTCTTACAGCGAACTTATGGCCCCAAAGCACTGAGCTCAATGTTGCAGCAATGGGATGTCAGCCATAAATTCTAGGTATCACAATCTGAATACGCTAATCATTAGACAGGCCTCGACTGGTATGTTTTAACTTACATTCTGAATGCATTAGAATTTTTTAGCCTGAACGGCATCATATGCACGTATGAGTTAAGTGGTCAGATAAGAGACACCCAGGATTCAAGTATAGCTGTCCCTAATTTTGAACTACTGAATAGAGGGAAGGCAGCCAGTCAAGAACACCCATTCCTACAAGGGTTTTGCCCAACTTCGAACTGCATATTGGGATTGACTGTCCCTCCTGTCATGCAACCACAGTTGGAAAGTTTGAGCATGTTCAGTCAGTCGTGTTGCGGTGTGAACCTTGGATTTTCTGATCTGCATCCCAAAATCTAATCGCTACACTATGACCTGCCCACATTCTGAGGGTTGAATGAAACTATTAAGGGGATCTTATGAACTTTGCATATGACTGCTCACCAACTAATACTTAAGGTTGTTTAGTGACTCAATGAAATAACAATACAGTGGTAAGCAAATCCTTCGATAAATATTCCATTTCACAAAGTTTTATTTTGCTTAACATGTTACTGGAATATTTCTTAACCTAAGCAAATGTAGCGGATGATATTTTTATGCAACGATTCAGTGAAAAATAAACAGAAGTTATCACTCGTCATTCAAAGGTTAAAGAGAGCCTTCAAAAGTCTTATTGCCGATGTTAAATTCTTCTTTATTTCGTCTGTTTGTTTGTAGTTAAGCACAAAGCTTCATTTGTTCAATATTTTAAGATACAAAAGTGCTTGTAATGTCACTGGATGGCGCTACGGTCAAACAGTAGTAGAAACACTAAATAATGTCTCCACATGATACAAATATTTCTTTCTTTTAAATTATATATTTGTTTATATATATGTTGGGATTTCAATTATAGCCTTACGAAAAAACGGTCTGCTTATTGAATTCATGCCTCTTTAGTTATAGTTTATACATATATAAGTAATTTTAATAGCAACATAGTATATTAGTTAACAGCTCAATTCGTTGATAATGGTAATAAGTTACAAGTGTTTATATTAAGGCAGATCTCAGAAGGTTTAGTGGGTGGGTAGTCAGATGCGTGAAAATCGTGTTTTAACATTGACCAGTGTAAAGTTATGTAATTAATATGAATAAACCTAGAAAAGACTATCTTTCAAAAGAACTGTGAAGAAAAAAAAGAATTTGAGTATGGCTGTCGAGAAAATTCAGAAACTTTATAAATAGTACTTCAGTATAATGATTAGAACTAACCATGTATTGGGATTTATCTATGGAGATTTTGATTTTAAGAATATAGATTATCTGCATTTTATATAAGAATATAGTTAGATCTCAGCTGGGTTTGGTGTTCTTATTATAGAATGGATATTGATCTGTTGCAAAGTGTGCGGGGAAGCTACCCGATGGAAATTGTTATAAAAACAAAAACGCTACACATGTTTTTCACTGTAGCATCAAAAGATAAGTTACATGTTTCAAAATTACTAAATTACTAGAGGCGTGGAAAGAACTTGATTAATCTTATCGAGGTGATATTTAGAGCCAAATTTAGAACGTTATGACCTTTAACGAATTTCCCGGTTTTCAACTAGGACATAAAAAAATAAAAGTTTTGTTCCTCTAAAGTAAGTAACATATATGGAAAAAACATAATATGTGATAACTGCATATAAACCAACACACTTCTCCATTCATCTTAGCTCATCCTGGAAATGAAATCAATTACTTTAACTGTACGAGTCAGTATAATCACATATCTGTCTAATTGTCATGAAACTGTGAATAAGCCCACGTTGAATGTTTGTAAACGCATTGGTTACAAACATCGCAAGAGGCATAAAATGACAATGTACATAACGACATGACGGCACCTACAGAACATGATATACCCTTTAAACACAATGCAAAATAAACAAATAATCCTATAAAACGAATAAATACAATAGTGATGATAATGCACAACAATAGACATTATATGAAAGTTTAAACACGTGTATTAAGATGGATGCCTAATACAATAGAATTCCTGTTTCAGCGCAAAGCTACACAGTGGGTTATACTCGTTGTTCCCCAGCAGGGATGGTACCCAAATTTTAGCATTATAAGCTCTAAAGTTTACTGGTGAGCCATCGGAGGGCAATCAAATAAACAATATAATCTTTCAAAGTGACAATAGTGCTTAAAATAAACAAGAAACTATTAAAAGAGTAAAAAGTACAAGAAACTATGCCAGAAAGAAAGGTCAAACATCCTTCTATAATAATACCAAAATATATCAAATCAAATATTCCTTTAACGCAACTATCAAAAGAAACTCTAAGAAAATGCAATGCAAAATTTATACAGAACTTGGAATAGAAGATGGTGCAACAAGTTAATGAATAATTAAATATAGTTCAAAGACAAACGAGCAATAGTAGATCTAGAATAAAAAATAATCGCCGAAGAAAATAAAATCCGAAAACTAATTTAAAAACTAATTAAAATCCGTCTGGCACACATAAATTACTAATAACCTTAAGTATCACCTTAAAGCAGTATTGTATTTATTTGTTTGTTTCGGTATTTCATGCAAAGCTACACGAGGGATATCTGCGCATAAACTTCTTTAATTTTGAAATGATAGACTAGAATGAAGGCAGAAAGTCAACGGCACATGCCGCCAACTCTTGGGTTACTTTTGTTTGAATAAAGTAGGATTTAAGCGTCACTCTTCTAATGCACCCACGACCTCAAAGTGTGGAATCCATTTTTACGACAATGGGTTGCGAACCTGGAATCCTCGTTTGCATAATTGTAACGTAACAACATAACACAACATAAACTTTACATATAGACAAAATTTCAATTCCCTGAGAATTGTGTTCGAACCATACACGAAACATAATATCATAACTGAACTCCTGTGACTCTAAGACACTAGATAGCCAAATTTAATATAAGTCTCAATGTAACTAAACTGCCTAGTGGTTAGTGTGTCGGGCTATGGAACTGATGGACCGTTGGGTGCGTTATAAAAGTGACGTTCAAATAAATACTATTCGGTCTGACAAGAGTAGCTTAAGAGTTGACGGTGGGCGGCATTGGTTAGTTGTCTTCCCTCTAGTCTATCACTTTATAATTAGAGATGGCTAGCTCAGAAAACCCTTGTGTAGCTTTGCGCGAAATCCGACAGACAGACAAAAACTAAATTTTTAGTTAAATTGATAAAAGGAATAAACAGAAATAACTAATAAAATAGGCTTGGCTTTACTAATAAAGTAAAATCAACTTCATTGAATACATAAATAATAGAATTCACTGACAATCATATACATCGCACAAAATAAACAGCAATTCATATACGACAATAGCTAAGCAAAATTTGAACCTTAAAATATCACTATTTCAGAAATCAAACACACAGAATCCAGTTAACAGTACAGAAACAGATAGACCTGCGCGAAATTCAAAACAAACCACAAACAAACCAACGTATATATATATATATACTTTTTTGGAATTGTAAACTTGGTTTTCTGTCTAGACATACATATCTTTTTATATATTTTTATAACTTCATCAGGCAGTACATTATCCAAAAAACCTCCCATTCTTTAGATTATTTACTTACTTCTTTGGGCTAGAAATGGTCTAGTGATTAGCGTATTTGGTCGAAAGTTCATGGCGCAGTATTGCTGAGCAAGATCTTTGTTTTCAATTCTGAGTGCGTTAAACTTAAATAAGTAACAATGCCATTTATAACCAAATAAAATATAAACAATCTGGAAATATTAACGAAACATAGACATACTGAAAAAAGAATGATTAAAAAAATAAAATTGCAAGATCTGCTCGAGTATTATATGGATGACTAGACAATATTCAGTATATTTAACAAAGAACACGTATAAAATAAAATTACGTAAAAAGCCTTTTAGAAAAGAAATGAAATATTACAGACAACTACACACTTAAATCCCAATTTAAGCAAACTGAAAATATCTACGTGTGGAAGCTACTGGCTGTTTCAGCCGATGGCGGAGAGTATTGTAGACCGTTTCGATCACCATTTTGTTATATTAATCTTATACTTATATATCCATTCCCTCCAACGTTATAAAGGTTGAACTTATTCTTATCAGCAATTGACTCATACTAACATAAATAAAAAATTGCTGTTTATTTCTGTAATCAACAACACATAGATTTAAAACTAGGCTTTTTTTTCTTACTGGGAGCATATTACTTCTTCCTTTGTCTCTCTGTTGGTTTATTTGGTAGTTTACGCCTCCTGTTCTTCTTTTTCTGTTAAACACCTGAATTTTATATCCCTTTCTCAAAAACCACGCCGAACACAACTTTTACCCTTATATCAGTTTACAAACTCTCATAATCATAGGAGGTTTCGTAATCTCCACTGTGGATAAATAAGAAATAATAATTTTCTAACTAGTTAGAGTACAGTAATCCCTTAATCCTTTAGGGACTGACCAGAAGTCGATCGCTTTCTCACCTCTCTCAACTTCAACAGATGTGTCTTACACCGAACTTCATAGCACATCTTCACCCTTTTTCTTAATACATTCGACAATGTTGATTGCATTCAATTTCTTCTGTATTTCTGTCTAATCTTGATGCTATTCCAGGCTCCAGCGTATAATTACACTCTTTATTAAATTGTTTCACCACTTACAGTCTTTTATGGAACATTGATAATTTCACTGTCTTTACATATATCACCTTACAGTTCACAGCCTTTACATACATATGTTATAAATTTCATTGTCTTGTATACATATATATCACTGCAGTATATCAAAAAGTTCACAGTCTTTGTTTATATACATAACTACAACATTTAAAGAAGTTCACGTCTTATATATGTATCCATATATAATTAATTGGGAAATATCATCCGTCTCTTTCGTTCTACTGTTACTGTTCTAGGTTCAAACCAATAATTTCACAAATACTTATTATACTCTTCCATTTATTTGCACAACCAGATGTTCGTATATAACACCAGTTTTAATCCTAGCTAGATGGATCTTAAGTCCCATATCTACATACCATATATATATTTATACACGAGATTTAATCACAACGAGGTCACACGCTGATCTTAATAACTCAAACGGGAAGGGGCGTCTGCATTTCAATGGCCCCTCGCTGGTCTATAACGTACAGTAAAATTACATTCCTGTAGTAACAGACTCCCTCACAGTACCACAGTACTTTCCTGTTTTAATTTTTCATTATGTGCAACCAGATTAAAGGGTTATGGCTTGTTTCCACGACAAATGCTTTACCTAAGAGAAAGGGTCTTAATTTGTCAAGTCCCCAAACAATTACCAAGCATCAGTCAAGAACAGTACATTAGTAAAATTGATTTATCGAAAGGTTATTTTCAAGACGAATTAGAGGAAGAGGATAAAGAGAAGACAGCGTTTTCCATCTATTATAGATTATTTGAGTTTAATATAATGCCAATGGGAGCAAATCATGCCCAGTAACATTTTAGAGGTTAATGGATAACGTCTTACGGGGCTTAGAGGAGTCAATCACAGCTTACATAGATGACACTGGCATACACGCAAATGATTGGGATGAGCTCTTAAAAGTGTTGAGGGAAGTACTATACAGGTTGATTAAAGGAAGCTTAACAGTAAAACCAGGTAAATATAAGTTTGAGGTAGAGTATTTAGGTTACAAGGTGGGTAAATAATTGATTGCCCCCAGTAGAAGCAAAGGTAAAACTTATCAAAGATTGCGAGAAAGCTATGGCAAAGAGAGGAGTTGTATATTTCCTGGGGATGGTATGGTATTACAGGAAATGCCACCATTGTGCAAACCGATGCTCCGATAAAGCTTTAGAGATATCGCTAAATCAAATATATGACGATGGCATGGAACTTCCAGTGGCGTACTTAAGACGAAAATTAATAGCATGCAAGAAAGCTTTAGCCAACACTGAAAAAGAGCATTAGAGGTTGCTTTTATTGCCTGCTTAAGTAACCGGGTCTGCCCTGGTCTATCATCAAATACACTATCATAACCTCTCACAATTTCACACATTTCCTCATGTTGCTTGGGTGTTAATCCTTCAACAGTTTTAATTTGCTCTGTCTGGTCATAAGGATCTAAGATAGTTTTATGTTAAATCTCGTTACTGATAGTAACTTCATTTAACTTCCTCAGGTCAATACGTAACCTTACCCCATGAGTGTTAGGTACAAACACAACAGCCTATGCATAAGGACTGGAAGATTCCATTTTAACAGTTTCTCTAGCTCTTCTTTTAGAGCTCCCCTCAAATGGTACGACACTTTCCTTTGGGGTTCTTTTATTGCAACATTAAAGGTTGCTTTTATTGCCTGCTTAAGTAACCGGGTCTGCCCTGGTCTATCATCAAATACACTTTCATAACCTCTCACAATTTCACACATTTCCTCATGTTGCTTGGGTGTTAATCCTTCAACAGTTTTAATTTGCTCTGTCTGGTCATAAGGATCTAAGATAGTTTTATGTTAACTCTCGTTACTATTCGCTTCTAATGAAGTCGTCTTACAAGTCTCACGTGCAACTCTATTGTTCATTGGTTTAAAAATGTGTACATGATAGGCACGTCCCGCTACTTCTCCATTCCATACATCTACTTCATATGTTACTTTACGAACATGCTTAATTATAGGGAAAGAACTCATCCATCTTGCCACTATACTATATTTGGATGCTAGATCCAGTACCACAATTAATTGATTCACTTTAAACTCCTGTTCTCTAGCATTTTTATCACAGTAAAGATTTTGCTTATTCTTACTCTTATGAGTAGATTTAGCCACTAACTTCTGATCCTTTGCTAACCTTTACCTTAACTTGGTCACATATATTACAACATTTAGGGACTCGGCTTTATCTTTGCACCAATTTATTTTTAAAAAGTCTAGTGGACCCTTAACATTTCTAGTGTATAGTAACTAAAATGGCGGAAATCCTGTTGTAGCTTGGGGAACTTCTCGATTTGCAAATAGCACAAAAGGCAACGCCATATCTCAGTTAACAGAATTCTCTAGTTAATATACTCTTAGCATGACTTTCATTGTCCCATTTGCTCTGTCACACATCCTATTTGTTTGGGGTCTATAAGGACCACTGTGTATAATTTTACATTTTTACTTCTGTTGCCTTCCACAATTCTTGCATTATTTTCGATTAAAAATTGCTATCTAAATCTGAGAAGAATTTTTTAGGAAACCCAACCCATGAAAATATTACTATCAGCTCTCACACTATTTTCTCTGCTTCTTTAGAATATAGTGCTACTGCTTTTATATACCTAGTGAAAGAATCAGCTACTGTCAGAATATAGTTATTCTGTTGCTCTTTTACTGGAATGGTCCGATAATATTGGCACTTACGAAGTAAAATGTTCACTAATAACTGGTAATTAAATTATCCATTGAACTATTTACTTTCATACCCCTCTTACCAGCTAGCTGACATGCTGGACAGGTTTTTATACAAGTCTCTATATCTCCAAGCATACCCGGCCAGTAGTAGTTTTTACTGATCCTAGCTTTCGTTTTAGCTACCCCTAAATGCCCAGCCAACATTGCATCATGCCCTAACTCTTATACTGCCTGTCTACATTCCTTTGGAAGTACTATTTGATCCATACCATCTATTCCATCATTCCCATTACACTATTTCCCACCATTAATAACAATTCTGAACGAGTTATTTCCGATTCCTCTATGACATCTATCCAAACTCTCATCTTCTGACTGGCATTTAATTATTTGTTCTTGATCCATGTTACTTATTCTAACAGCAGTTAAAAAATTGCCATTATTTATATTATTTACTTGATTTATTTCATCACTAACCTTTACTCCTGTTTTAGAGTTTTCTCTTATCCTATTTGCTATCTGACTACTTTGGTTACGTGTTATCACTGCTGTTGGTGTATTTTGCAACCCGATAGCTTCTTCCTCATTACCAAGCAAAACCAGATGTGAGACATCATCTGCCACTATTTCACCTTCAAAAGCTCGAAAGTTTAATGTGATTTTAGTTAGTGTTACTGTTACAGTATATCAAACCCCTGCTGTTGCGGTGCTAAACACAATTACATCTAATGTATTACCTCCGAGTTGATTATCATTTACTATTTTTTTTCTCTCATCAAAGTCCCCTAACTACCAGTATCACTTCAGCATTTACCACTTGTCCATTTATCATAACTTCTTCTAAATATTTTATTTGAAATTTTCTCTCTGTCTTCAACATAATACATTACATTCTCCATTCTTTCCATAATTTTCTTATTCTACCAACAGAATTTGGCCTCGATTCGTGACCTGAGGGTTCCAGGTTCGAATCCCATCACCGTAAATGCTTGCCCTTTCAGCCGTGGAGATATTATAATGTGAAGGTCAACTCCACTACTTGTTGGTAAAGAGTAACCGAAGAGTTGGCGGTGGGCGTTGTTGACAAGCTGCTTTCCCTATAGTCTGTCACTTTAAAATTAAGGACAGCTAGTGTAATGTAGCTTTGCGTAAAATTCAAAAACAAACAAACAAGTTTTGTAATTTATTTCTTATTTACTAAATAACTCTGTAAGTTTTACTTAAAATTATCGGGTGGAGCATGATAATATGTTTATTTTGTTTGTGGTAAGTAGTTCTACTAGCTTAATTTTCACCCACTTTCAACCCACTGTGTTTCCTCGTCACTACATATTCATCTGCTAACGTCACTGTCTCACGTGCGTTTGCTGGCTTCTTATCTTTTAACTACATCACTAGGTATATTGGTATCAAACATACTGTTGGTGTGAACGTGCTTTTCACTGTGATATAGGTCCAGCTTATCTCTCTCTGGTTAACCTTGTGTTCAGGGTTACTGATGAGGAGTGGAATTCTCCGAAACTAGTATAACTCAATAACACACGTTGATCAAAGTGTAGATTGAACTGGACCTCCCTTTCGGAATACTAAGTTTATTCATTAGGTAGTTTTGTCAAATTTTGCTCTTGCAACAACAAATCTACAATCTTATCAGCTTCTTCAGTACAGTTAGATCCTTTGATCCATTTAACTAGCAAAAATATGCACTTTTATTCCGTACTCTTTAAATGTCTCATTTGTCATTTTTTTCTATCTCTAAGTTTCCTGCAATAACTGAACGTTATCTACTATCTAGCGAAACCACAGCCTCTCCAGGTGATGTAGGAATTAATATGCACTACCGGCACTTGTGTTGAAAATTTCAAATTATAATAAATAATTAAATACAACGTTGTAGGAATTAATATGCACTACCGGCATTTGTGTTTAAAATGTTAAATTATAATAAATAATTAAAAACTACTTTGTTGTTAACTATTTATTATAATTTAAAATGTAGGAATTAGTATGCACTACCGGCATTTGTGTTTAAAATGTTAAATTATAATAAATAATTAAATACAACGTTGTAGGAATTAATATGCACTACCGGCATTTGTGTTTAAAATGTTAAATTATAATAAATAATTAAAAACAACGTTGTTTTTAATTATTAATTATAATCTAAAATGTAGGAATTAGTTTCCTCACCGTATCCTGTGGCTACCATTCTTCTGCTCTCGATATTTTTTCAAAAGCCAGAAAAATACATCTACATCACTTTCGCAAAATCTAGGCACCTGCACATTGGTGCTTCTTTTATGCATGCCGGTCTTATCACCAGAATTACCATGCCTTCCACTCATCATCAACTCAAGGTTTATGCCCATCTTCTAGTTTTAGCTCTAAATCTTGTTGTCTCATCTTCTATTCTCAAACGTTTATTCTAAGCTTCTATTTCCAAGTGTTTATTTCAATTTCTACTTTCAAGCATTTATTTTCTTTTCAGCTTCTAAACAGCACATTTCTAGCTGTATTTTAGCAAGTTCTAAATCATTACCATGATAAACTTTCGTGAACATGACTCGTAGTTACCATACTTTCACTGAGATCAAGGCTAGAAAAATAATCTATTGTGACTACCGCTTCAATTAATACTTCACATATCTCATCTTTTTCTCGAATTGCTACTACAGGTAGTACTACTACTACCCAATTATATCTACTTATTTACAAACTATCCATGCTGGCATTAATTCTCTACTCTTAAACACACTTTATAACCAGTAAGAATTATCTGAACCACCATTAAAACCAAAGCATGCAAGATAAGAGCAAAATGGAAACTTATTTTCTTCCAGACTGCACTGTTTTATACATTTGACTTTCCTACTTAGCTTTTGTTAATGTGGTTCCACTTCAAACTTTTCTTTCGTTGTTGGGTTTTCATTCCTAACGAATTGATGAATCCGACTTCTGATACCACTTTATTACAAATGTGCTATACTACCATGTCGCTTTCCCTCCAAATTTCTTAAGGTTATACTTATTCCTATCAGAAATTGACTCATGCTAGTAAACATAAAAAATTGCTGTTTATTTCTATAATCAAAAACACATAGATTTAGAACAAAGTTTTGTTTCTTTCTGGCAGCATATTACTTCTTCCTTTGTCTCTCTCTGGTTTATTTGATACTTTTACATACCCTGTTCTTCTTTTTCTGTTAAACACCTGAGTTTTATATCCCTTTCTAAAATAAAATCAAGCTGAAAACAGCTGTTTCCCTTATAACCATAGGAGGTTCCATAATCTTCACAGCAGCTAAACAAGAAAGGCAGCCTTTTCCTCCAGTAAATTTCTTATGGCTTTGAGTGCTATATTCTCCTAATTCCTTAAGGGCTGACCCAAATCTGGCCACCTTCTCAGCTCTCTCAACTCCAACTGATGTTCCTTACACTGAACTTCATAACAGTTTGTTTGTTTGTTTGTTTTGGAATTTCGCGCAAAGCTACACGAGGGCTATCTGCGCTAGCCGTCCCTAATTTAGCAGTGTAAGACTAGAGGGAAGGCAGCTATTCATCACCACCCACCGCCAACTTTTGGGCTACTCTTTTACCAACGAATCTACTGTGTTTTTGATGGTGTCTTGACTAAATTCTCAAGCTGCACAGTTGGGTTTAGATCCAAAACACCCCAGCTTAATTGCACGAAGATATAACATATATATATATATACACACATATGATGATGACCATGTGATGTACTTGCCTGCAGACCTATTGCCAGTTCAGATCAGGGTTCTGTGAGGGCAAAATATTAAGATGGGAGTAAGGCCTTTGACGGATGATACAGGAAAGCTAATATCTGATGATTATGTGATGACTGGGTTATTACATTCTAGTTTTTTTTTTCAGTTTTTATTAATGAGGATTTAAGTTTTGTTTATTTATTTGTACTTAAGCACCAAGATACACAGAGGTTATCTGTGCTGTGCCCACCTTGGGTACTGAAACCAGGTTTCTAGCATTATAAGCCTGCAGATCTGCCACTGGGGGAGGCAAAGATTTAGCAACATTCCTCATCCTGAACAGTTGCTAGATGGAAACAAGATTGAACAGGATGATCACATTAATTCTGAGTGTGTTAAGACAAAATGGGAAAGTTTAAAGAATGATAAAGTTCATGAGCCAAATAATATTTACCCAAAGGTTTTGAACAAGTTAAGGAATGGATTTGCTAGTCACTTGTTAATATTTTCTGTAAGTCCTTGAATAGTGAACAGATGTCAGAAGACTGAAAGTTGGTTAATGTTACTCCTCTTTTCAATGGAGGTAATAAGCATTGTTCAGTAATTATATCCCTATTAGTTTGACACCAATGGTCGTAAAAGGTTTGGAAAGTATTAAATTTTTTAAAATATAAACCTGTTTATCAAATAATGACAAAAAACAAAACGTACCTTCTCATGATAAAGATAATTCTAAAGAAAAAGCAACCAGAAAACGAAAATACCAGTGTATATGATTTGGGTGTTACATCTAAATGACCAAAAATTGACTTCAAGTTATAACAGTTGTTGACAAAATGGGTCCAGTACAGCTGCAAAACGTTGGCTTTTTCAAAGGCGACAAAAGAAGGAAATTCATAACAAATGATTGTACACGACGATTTGTCCATGAAGTATTCTGTAGTCAAAAGATAACAAATTATTATACACGACGATTTGTCCATGAAGTATTCTGTTGTCAAAAGATAACAAATTATTATACACGACGATTTGTCCATGAAGTATTCTGTAGTCAAAAGATAACAAATGATTATACACGACGATTTGTCCATGAAGTATTCTGTAGTCAAAAGATAACAAATGATTATACACGACGATTTGTCCATGAAGTATTCTGTAGTCAAAAGATAAATGATTATACACGACGATTTGTCCATGAAGTATTCTGTAATCAAAAGATAACAAATGATTATACACGACGATTTGTCCATGAAGTATTCCGTAGTCAAAAGATAAATGAGTATACACGGCGATTTGTCCATGAAGTATTCTGTAGTCAGAAGAATATGTCGTTATTTTAACGAATTACGTTGGTATGAAAAGGAATTTCACAACTAGTGGGAAATGAGTAAATAAGAGCGTACACTACATAATATGTTTTAAAAGGTATGGCATAGTCATTTTGATCATAACACACCGTTTGAATAACAATATACTGTTCCTATCACTAACAAAGGAAACATTAAAAATAAATACCCAGTTTGTTGACCACATTTTTCAGTGCAAAGCGTAACGTCTTATCTTCTGAGGTTAAACATCTCTTAAAATAAGATAAAAAGTGCTTGGTAAAATATTTATTCATGGGAAGAAGAAGATCACTTTACAATGCATGTATTCTGTTATAGTCTGGATTGATCAAATCCAGAGGTTTAACATGCTTTGTTTTCCCTGTAACTCACCAGTTCGTTACCATAGTAACGTGGTGATTTAGCCAACTGCAAATGGATAGTATCGTGGCTTTACAAACTTTTTGCTCTAAAAATATTGTGATAAATACTAATATAAAAGTCTGGTTTGTGACATTAATGGAGAAGTGGATGTTCTGAGGCGACAACTAGACGCATGCAAAACCATACAAGTAGCTTGTAAACATGGTCTTTCTAGAGCTCTGCCTAACCAGGAAAAACTGCTAATTTACACATGCAGCAGTTTGAGTAGGCGTTTAACTACCTTAAATGTGTATAAATGTTTAACATATTAACATTTCTTCTGGAAAAATTGATGGTTTTTACAGGTGCGAGGCTTAAGACTTCATGAAGTATGCATGAAGGTATCGAAACGCAATATTTTATAAAACTTGCAGCATTTTCTTGTTTATCACCTTATCGACGGGGAATGTTAAAACCCAAGTGAACCATTGAGAGTTTATGGTATTAGATGGTAGGAGAGCAACATGAAATTGAGAAAGTAATTGTGTAGCTTTTTATTTCTTTTTGCAGCCACAGGGGATCGCTGTATGACTGTGATAACCCACGTTAATATACTGAATTTCGGATTTCGTTCAAATCAAATTTTTAGATGTAGAATATTAACATCCCTGACCATTAAATATCAACATACCAATAAGCAGTCTACATTGTACGTTATGTCATGAACGCGAGGTTACTGAAAAATGACATTAGAAACCATAAATTAATGCTTTATTATAGTAATGACAATTTTATTACAAAATCAAAAACTGGAGACGCTAAAAGGGTGTGTTTTTTTAGCACAAAGTACCACAAAAGGTTATTTGTGTTCTGTATACTGCGGGGATTGAACCACGGATTTTAGTGTTGCAAGCCCATAAATTTACGACTGACCTACCGGAGTACCGTAGGATTGTTAAGAAGCAAAATATTTAGTTGTATATATATCTATCGACTGGTTAATTACAAAAACAAAAACAAATCTACTAAAAATATCTCTCTTTAACTTTTCGCTTCTCTTGATGATACAAACACAAAACCACACAATTAAATTTATTCTTTATATTTGAAAGGGGGAAGGTTTTTTTAATAAACTACTAGAATTCCCTTTTAGAGAAATTAAAAAAAAATTAAAGATGAGTTTGTGTTTTGGATTTCAATGAACGTTATCATACTGATTTGTAACGTAAGTACACCACAAGTATGCTTGGTAAAATAATTTCTTTTGTATCATCGAGTAAAAAAAAAGAGATTTATTTTTAGTTATTAGGATAAAATACCCACAAACACTAATTTCCTAGAAAATACTTATAACAAACATATGAGGTACCCATTACAGTTTAATTACTGCTCAATATATATATAGAGAGAACTTATTATGCAGTTGGAGTACCATAATCCTGGATTCTGCATGCTACCCATACTAGCATGCCTGTATTATCTGGTTGTGACGAGAATCTTGACGACGACAAAATATATTTCCAATCTGCTTCATTGTATATTTATGTGTTTTAGATCACGTAGTTGCTATGAGGTTTAAATGCTGCATTGTTAAACATTTGAATTCAATGCGACCAAGCTGGTTTAGTGGTTAGCGTGCCAAGATTGTGAACTTGAGGATGTATGGTTCGTATCCCGTTCTTCTACATTTTGGGGCTAGAGAAATGCGCTATAAAAGTGTCTGTCAAATCCTACTATTCGGGCAGACAATAATAACCCAAGAATTGATAGTGGGTGTTGTTGACTAGCTGACTTACCTTTTTTTTTTCTGTCAATTTATCAGTTCAAATTTAGGGGTAGCTCACATTGCGAAAATATTCTTAAAAAAAAGAAGTATACATTTAATGAACCATACAAAAGTCTGCGAAATGTTGATGAATATGAAAATAGTTCCGGATTATTGACTAGAAACTGTACCTCAGTTTCGTTTAGATTTAAATAAGACACTTTAACATATTTAAATAACCATATGTTGCGTTTTCATAACGCTGTTTGAAATCATCTGTGAGGTATTAATTGTATAATGCTGATGATAATGAGTTTGATGCCCAGGTGCTTATAATGAAACAGTGGTGTAAGTGAAATTTTCATTAGTACGATAATACTTGTAGTAGGAATGGGGCGGATACACAATACATGTAATACAAACTCATATTCACTCATATACACCTTTAGCAACCAAATAATAAATCTTCAAAAGTATTTGAGAGACACCCCTAGGAGGTAATAAACCACATACAAAATTACAAGTCATAGAACCACCTGAGAAATTCAGCATAGCAGATACAAAAAATTCACAAAACCACAAATTTCTCAATCTCACTTGACTGGTATTGTTGAACGCTTCTAGCTGTATAACAAACAGACTTACCATAGTTATAAGTGCACAAGATAGAACAATAGCTATGGACCATGTGCTGGTGCTAGCTTGAAGTAGATAATTAAATTAATTAACTAATTTATCAACCCTTAGTTTGTTTGTTTGTTTTTGAATTTCGCGCAAAGCTACACGAGTGCTATCTGCGCTAGCCGTCCCTAATTTAGCAGTGTAAGACGAGAGACCACCCACCGCCAACTCTTGGGCTATTCTTTTACCAACGAATAGTGGGATTGACCGTCACATTATAACGCCCCCACGGCTGAAAGAGCGATCATGTTTGGTGGGACAGGGATTCGAACCCGCGACCCTCAGATTGCGAGTCGAGTACCCTAACCACTTGGCCATGCCGGGCCTCAACCCTTAGTATATGCACGCAACTACAACTCACACTACATCATCCAAATGACATTGCAGACTATAGAGTATGTGCCATCATACGCACAGCACATATGCACACTCACAATATGTACACACACCGTAAGCGAAGAGAATGCACACCACATATACACACATACACCATTATTGGCACATACCATAATATTATGGTGCACACCCACATTGATGATATACACACAGAATATCAACACAAATAAGATCATGTCACCTTGTATGAAAAGTGCATGAACAAGTGGAAAAAATATTTAAAAAATTGAAAGTGTAGGAATGTGTGCACCCAAAAAGTGAGGAAACAAGGTTGGAATGGGCATGATGTAATAAAACTTTCTGTGTACAACCTCACAAGAGGGCGTGTCCAACATCTAGTCTTTGCTTACTTCGTTTTTCTGTGTTCATGATATTATACAATTTATGGGTACATACAAAAGTGTACATACGATTCCTCTACTTTTGTAACAACTCCATGACGTCGATACAGAGAAAGCTCTTAGAATTTTTTATTTTTGTATTTTAATCCACCTACGCATTTAATGTACGAAATCCTGTTGCCTCATGCAATTGAAAAAAAACATACAAGTTAAGGGTCCATACGAATATCTGATTCTTCTGGTGTTTTACAGTACATGTATTGCCTCCAATAATTCGATTCACAGAAATCTCTAGTCATTGTATGATAAGCATAACTACGTTTTATAAGTTTAACCCACCTGGCTTATTGGATACAGGATAGGAAAATAAACGAAGTAGGCATGGACAGTACGTTTGACACGCTCCCTTGTGAGGTTGTACAGAGGAAGTTTTATTATACCATACCCATTCCTGTCTTGTTTTTTCACTTTTTGGTGCACCCATTTCTACATTTTCAGTTTTTAAAAATATTTTTTCCGCTTGTAGAATTTGTAATGTATACGGAGACAACGAGACTTGAATGGTTGAAAATATTGCTAACATATATCTGTTTAAAATTTCTGCACAAAACTACACAAGGGCTGTTTGCTCATAGCCGTCCCTAATTTTGAACTGATAGACTGGAAGGAAGGCAGCTAATCAATAGAATCCACCGCTAACTATGGGGTTACTCTTGTCTGACAGAATGGTGGGATTTAACTCTTACTTTTATAGCTCCCACGGCTCCAAAGTGCGGAGCGCGTTTTGTGACAATGAGACATGAGCCATGAACCTTCGGATCCTCTAAGCCATGCCTGACAACAGATATATGAACAGACGAAATATATGAAAGAGCAGGTTAACACTAAACAATGAAATTTATTAAATAAAATTTAGAACAATAGATAAACAGGGAAGTATTTCCTTGTGTTTCTGTGCTAATTAATTAGTAGTGATCTAGAAGATAGATATGACCGTTTTAAATCTTTTATAGATGTATGGAATGCATTTTTTAGTGGTATGGCAAGACAATAAATGTGGTACATTTACATGCTTATTAATTGGCTTTTGAGATCCAGAAAATTCGGTCACATTTTTTTTTACTCAAATTATGTTTGGGTTTTGGATAACGAATAATTATGGTGTTTAACTTACTTATTCCACACATACACAAAACGTTCCAAATTAACTTATGTTCATTTTCCCTAAAACTGCTGTATTTAAGCATCACTATGGTGCATATTACCATCAACGTTGAATGTGAAACATGACTTTTTCCTATTGTTTGTTATCATGGTTAGTAGCCTATACAGTTAGTTAAGTGTAATTATTAGTTAGTTTATATGTTTTTAGGCCTGACATGGAGTGGTATTTAGGGCGCTCGATTCGCAATATGTGCATCGCGGGTTCGAATCCCATCACCGAATATACTCGCTCTTTCATCCGTGAGAGCGTTATAACGTGATGGTCGATCCTATTATTCGATTAGAGTAGCCCAAGAGTGGTGGTGTAGACTAGCTGCCTTCTCTCTAGTGTATCACTTCTAAATTAACAACGACTAGCGCAGACAGCCTTCGAGTAGCTTTGCGCAAAACTCAATGAACAAAGATATTTTCATAACTAGATACTAATTATTAACAAGTTTTATCTCATGCTTCGGCTACTAATATGCTACCGTCTTCAAGTGAAGGACTATTTCTGTGTCGGTAGTGGCCGGTATTCAATCCTGGGTCTTCTCGATGAGAGTTTGATGCGTTAACCTTCGACTGGAGTCTCCTCATTAGAACTTGAATCAACTAACTATTTTAATGTTTCAAGAGAGATATCCAGGTTTTTTTCTGACTTCTGTACAATACTGACTGTATTATCAGTTAAGTTGATGAAGAAGGCTTCTTTTATTTCTCATTTCCACGTGAGTGGTTTATATCTTATCATTTCAGTATTATTTCAATTTCTCTTTTGGTCTTCTTCTCTGGCATGACGATTACTGCGTATAGATCGGTTAGATTGAGTTTTGTACGTCCATTATGCTCCAGATTTCTAACTTTTGTTGGACTTTTTCTTTCTCCAATATACTGGAATCCACATCCACAGTGGATATTGTAAAAGCTGTTTTTCCTCTCCATTGGTTTTTAGGTGGTTAGGTGTATGCTAATTGCGATCGTATTGTGTTATGACCCATGAATACTGTTCTGACTTCATGTTGTTTACATACTCTTTGTGTTTTCAGAGATATCTCAGATATAGGGGAATATGGTTCTTTGTCTGTACTTTTCTTAATGTTTATATTTAGTGTTTATCTGATATATTTTGTTGTTTATCTTCTGATCTGGGTAACAATTATTAATGAGGGTTATAGTAATGTATTGGTTTTATCTTCGTAGCTTCTTCAGTATTACAAATCGTGTTTATTCGATAGACTAAGCAAACTACGATACTTGTCTTTACACTGTCCGGAGAGGAAGTATCAGTAGGTTTACAATAAACTCTTTTGGTAACTATGACGTCAAGAAACGGGAGTTTATTTTGTACTTCCATTATGAAATGTATCATTGGATGTTGTCTGTTCAAATGTCTCACGAATTTTTGAATCTTGTCTGTAGCATGTGGTCATATAACGAAAATATAATCAAAATGTCTCAGCCACATTTTGTGGGTAAGAACATTTGTTTTGAGGATGTTAATCTCGAAATGTTACATATAGAATTTACTAAATGCTGGCAATATGGGGGAGCTCATACCTAGGCCATCTTCTTGTTGTTGATAGTATTTATCTTCAAGCCGGAAGTAGATTTGGAGCTTTGTTTTTGTTGAGATTGTTAGTTTGGTTGTTCTTTAAAATTCTATAATTTTCAAGCTGTTGGCGGAGTATTTGTAACGTGTCAGAAGTTAATACGTTAGTGAAGAAGTTGGATATGTAAAATATGATTATTATGTTTTCTGAGGTTATCTTGGTTGCTTTTATAATATCTACATATTGAGCTGAGTTCTTAACAAATGAATACCTACCTGATATCTAGCTAAAGGGTGGCATGATGAACCTGTGCAGTGAACTATGGATCAGAGGGTAATTTTGTTTATGAGTTTCAGGTAAACCACTAGTGTGATTGTTTGTGGTGGAGTGCTGTTGTGTACTGTTAGTTTGACCATCTCCGTTACAAGTTCTTTCCTGATATCTGCTGATAGAATATTCATGGTATTGCATTTCTTTAACATTCTGAGCGCAGTGTTTTTCTGATAGAGTGATATTATAGCGTAATTTACGTTTCATGGCTTTCTGAATTCTTCTTTTTCTTGAACCCTGTTCACTACCTAAACAGAATTAGTCCTTTTCAGGGATTTCCTGAACAGGGTAGCAGATTAGCAGCCGACACATAGGACAAAACTCCAGTAAGTAATTGGTATATAGTTATAAAAAATTTACTAATTAATAATTAGACTCAGGTAATTGTATAGGCCACTAGTCATGACAACGACACATAAGATGTTTAAAATCACCTATAATAATTGCCATCCTTTGTTTGTGCTGTGGGTCATTTTACGTTCTTAATGATTTTCGTCTTTATTTTTTCAGTTTGGCATGGATTAGTTGTTAGGGTGCTCGACTCCCAAGCTGAAGGTCGCGTGTTAGAATCCTGTCACTAAACATGTTCGCCATTTCAGCCGTGGGGGCATTATAATGTGATGATCAACTTCACTTTTCGTAGGTAAAAGAGTATCCTAAGAGTTGGTGGTGGGTAGTGTTGACTAACTGTTTTCCCTCTAGTCTATCACTTCTAAATTAGGGACGACTAGAGCAAAATCATCCAGTACTAACAGATTAAGCCTAAGGATAGTAGAATATACACATGCATGTTGAAAGGGATATGATAATTCCCACTAAAGTGCAATATGTATTCCATGGTGTATTATGAATGCAGTATAAAGTATTGTTTTCATCTGCTGCAGTGAAACAATGCATGCAACACACTTCTTTCTCTCTCGAAATAAGGCTGCACTTGCTCAAACAGTGATCTATCTGAGCATGGGCCTTTTACTAATGCTAGTCTGTCACAAGAAATATTCAGCTTCCAGCTGGAATAGAGATCAGTATGGTAACAGAGGTACGAGTGACACAAACTAGCTGAGCAGATAGTCTTGCATCCATTGTATCACATCTGAGAATGAACACACAACTTCCAGAACTTCTGAAGTTTTTTGTAAGATTATGCAAATAATATGAACTCAGTAGAGACATTTGAACTCAATGAATTGCTCAGGAAGTTTGCTGATGCGTTCAAGGGACAAAATGATTGACTGTGTCTGACAACAATCACATGTTATCATACATATATAAGTGATGTGTGTCTGATAAAACAGCTATAGTGCAGGCTAATTAGAGCACCAGTGATATAGACACCACCAAACTTGAGTAGGTGTTGAAGGAAAGAATAATACATTCTTTGAAGAGTGTATGGTATGGTTGTCTACAGTGGTGATTGTCAAGAATCAGGAAGAAGCACAAAGGTACCGTGTTTACTATAAATGGATGAATGTGGTAATGCATGTTAATGCCTTTTCTTTACTATGGACAGATGAATGTATGGATTGTTAGGATAAGCCCACACTGGTGCTTTGACTATTGTGGCTTCATGGACTCGAATGTGTCATCACATTCCTATGTCTCCACAAAGTGTCAACTTAGTGCAGAAAATGGTGTGACTATCTTGAGGAAACTGGTCACAGCAAGCCATTGTTAATGTTATGCATAACATACTCTCATCTGTTAGAAGGCAAGAGTCAGTCCTTGACATCTATGACATACCAAGTATGAGACCGAAAAACTGCAAGTCTATATGTATAAGTGCACACGTTTTGGTTTTAAATTAAAACTTGCATCCTTGATGTGCTGGAATATCATTCTTAGGTTCCCAGCTCAGCTTCAAACGTGTAACCAAAGACAATTATGAATACACATAGATGATACATTTCTCTCATTACATTCCTTTATGTGTAATGTCCATTAGCCTCTCAAATGTGGCAGGCATATTATACAGATCAAATTGTATGATGCAAAATCCATACAATCCTTCTCAAATACTGAAAAAAGTCTTAGTTGCCATTATCCAGAAGCTTTATCTAGTATACTGAACCAATAAGAACCTTCTAGTCTGAAATTTTCTATTTATCCTGAACACAGATACTAATAATAGTGGAACTAAAACAGTTTTTTCACAAGTACAGGACAGTATGGAAAGTATGATTGCCTAAGTGAGTTGTACACTGAGTTTTCCTGACCAATGATACACTATAACAAAGGAAAAACTGCTTGCAGTTGTAGTATTTGTCAAATCGTATGGCCACTACTTGTATGGTAGGGAGTTCACTGAAATGGCTTATGAATGTCAGAATCCAGAAGTTATGATTTGCATTGGATATCAATGTTGCTATAGTACAGCACTACTTCAGTCAGCAGCACAAAGACGCCACTCTGTGAAAGTATGTCCAGATTCTAGAAACCATGATATGGTTAAAGCCATTTCACAACTGTGATCATGAACCATACAAACAATGGAAATTCTGCATGAACGCCATGAATGACCAGTCGGAAACTTTGGAAAAACAACCGAAGGACCTAGACACAGTTTAGGTGCTACTTGTTTTGCAGCAAGGTAGCATGTGTCCGCAAAAACTGGCAAATGTAATATCAAAATGCACAATATCTGGCACTTGTATAATCGGTTAGGAAACATAAAGTTGCAATATCCATTTGTGATGCAGCTAGTGGTTCACAAAGTTCTAAGGAAGGAAATATTTCAGGCTTTGCATAATCCAAAGACTGGGGACAATACTGAGTGTCACACACTAAACATGCAAATGTGGGTTGTCTGGTCGTATTTGTGCCAAGATCTTGATTGATGATGTAAATATTGTAATAAGCACACTTCCTGGAGGAAAGACTGGCTGCATCAGGGGAATTCTGCTAGAGAGTTGTATGTTTCCGTCTCAAAAGAATTGCTCTAGAGATAGTTTGTCTTCTCTTTGAAACTGAAAGATGTAATCATTATGTGCTGGTCATTATCGACTACTTCACCAAGTAGGTTGAACCTTAGCTATTAGCTTACATTTTAGTGTAGTCTGTTGCAGACATTTAGAATGAACAAAGTGTTTCACATTTTGTAATGCCTAGAGAGATCCACACTAATTACCACCTTTTTTTTCAAACCATCAGATTGAAAATGACATGGTGGAGTATACATTTTTGAATTTTTACCATACTTAATACATTCACAATTCTTGAAACAATTGGCTGTTGAAGATACCTCCTTGCAGGTTGTCAAGTGTATGCTTGCTAAGTTTATCAATCCTGACCGAACTGGTTGCGATAATCACTTTTCGTAAATTATGATGTCATATTACGCAACTGAGAAACAATCGTCTGTGTGTTCTCCAAACTCCTTATGAAAAGAAATGCAGTTTCCAATGGATTTGATTAATTAACGGTTCTCCACCCAGTGTAGAAATACCACAATGCCCATAAAAATATATGGAAATGGTTGCATTCTGTGATAACAACTGTAAGCGAAAAGAAATTCTACAACAAAACAATAGTGGAATAAAAGTTAAAGTCTGTATGTGGTATGAATCTGTAGCGCGGAAACAACTTAGTTTCAGCTGGACTGGCTGATAGTTTGTCTATAGATAACTCAATGAAATGAACTGCAAGTTACAAATATTACTACGCATAAGCACGTCAAACACGCCGACAAGCTGAAACTGTACATCACTTATTACTTCAGGAGTCAGAGTTCGATAACCAAGTTGACTCTGATGATGAGAGTGCTGTATGATTTCAGCTGATGAGGAAGACACTGTTAAGACATATCTGGTTGTCCATGAGGAGTCAAATGAACAAATCCCAGTGTAGGAGCACTGATGATCCGCCAAGACGCCGACAGCGACTCCCTAATTGTTATGAATGGAATTAACTACTTTACCAGCAGTCAGGACAGTCACTTGATTGAAAAAATCAGTAACTGAAAAGAAGTGGTGTTCCTTGCTTTCTGATAAGATACGCTGGAGTACCCGTCCTCTGGACGGAAGTTATGTAAATTGATAAATAATGAAAGTTGCTTCCTTATATGTAGTTGTAAATAACGCAAAAACGCCCATAAAACCCGAAAAACACAAAATGTGAAACCGCCAATTTGCATGTATCTCCACATGGACCCAACAAACCTTCATGCCAAGTTTAGTGAAGGTCCATCAACAGGGGGCGAAGTAGTGGTAAAAAAACGCAAAACGCCATAAAATCGCAAAACGCAAAATGAAAAACTGAAAATTTGTGGAACAAGTGAAACTCCATGCCAATTCTGGTGAAAGTCCATCCACACCTTACGAAGTAGTCACATGGACATACAACAGACATTACTATTATATTTATATAGATACATCGTATTATAACCACTTGGTTATTTTACAGTTAAGACAGTTAGTTGGTTAAAAAATCGACAATTGAAAGAACGTTGCGATCCTCAAATTATAAGCTATGTAGCAATATTTTGTAGTGTGACAAATGTTTTGTGGTAATCTCTCCATCTGTTCTTTGAGTTTAGCGGAATTAATCCTTTTACTCAGGTACATCTTGCATACGACAACACCTAGAAACTCATATCACTTTGGCAATGCGTCTGACCTTCCTCCTGTTTCAAGGGGTGACGAAGCTACTTATACACAAGTTAGGTTTCTCATACCCTTCCCTTAAATGTTATTTGGAATATTTGCCAACATACGCTGCTTTAGACCCTGGTATACCGCAAATTAATGTTTTGTCTGAATTTGGCGGTAAATCAGAAATACTTCTGTACAGGCGTGTAAAGAAAAGCCACTCACCCCAGCAGTCAGTAACAGTTAAAAAAATGAAAAAAAAAACCCAACAAAACCGTAAGCCACAGATAGTAAAATACACAGTACATTATTGTGAATAACGATTGTTTATTTGTTCACTCGTATTTCTTTCGTTCCTTTACTGTCTGGCCCGGTATGGCCAGGTGGTTAGGGCGTTCAACTCGCAATCTGCGGTTCGCGGGTTCGAATCCCCGTCATACCAAACATGCTCGCCCTTTCAGCCGTGAGGGCGTTATAATGTGACGGTCAATCCCACTATTCGTTGGTAAAAAGAGTAGCCCAAGAGTTGACGGTGGGTGGTGCTGACTAGCTGCCTTCCCTCTAGTCTTACACTGCCAAATTAGGGACGGCTAGAGCAGATAACCCTTGTGTAGCTTTGCGCGAAATCCAAAACAAACAAACAATCCTTTACTGCCCGATTTCTAAATTATTTTATTCAGTATATTTCATGAATATGTGTTTTGGAATATGTTTAATTTTATGCATTGCACATCAGTCATTTAATAAGAAAATTTTAGCCCCGTATTTACCACTTTTATCTACACTGTATGTAATATTTGTTCGGTCGATACAAAATAGGACAAATAACATGGTTTGTTGCTTAAATACTCGGTTCATATTTATTTTATATACATAATGTATCTTTACAAGTATTTTATATTAATTATTACATTTTGTATATAAACAGTTATTAATTTATCTATGGGGGTTTTGAGTCCATTTTACTTCACCGTATAATAACCTAAATCCATTTAGGTATGTGAATAATGTTATGACATTTAGTCAAATTCATTTTTCAATATTATACAGCGGACCAACTGTTTAATGATTATGTTAAATATATATATATATATATATATATATATATATGTCAAAGATAAAGTTGAAAAGATAATCTGTGTCTAATGTATTCTTTGATTAGCCTTGTCTTCTGCTGTGGACTATAGTTTCGCCCATTCAAAGGCTTATCAACACAGCTTAGGTCAGCAAACTCAAGAAATACCATTATGCCTGTTAATCACCACTATCGTGGTTCATAATAGGGATCGAAAAGAATTGTACAATACCTTAATAGAACGTTTGAACAAAAAGCACCTTAAACAGTAAAGAATCAGTTCAAACAACACTTTAAAACCTTTACTATTGACTGATAAGGCTGTGCACTTATTAAAATGCACAAAAAAGCACGCTTGTTAGACTTACAAGGGAAAGCCGCTCAAAATGGCCTTTTTATAATTCTTTCTTCTTCTTCTTCTTATTATTATCATGCCAGTCTACAACAAAAACGGCTTGGTATATTGCACCCAAACCCTATGTAGAATACTAAATAAGATACAGCGAAGGTCGTAGGGGTACTTAAAAGTCTATTTGTTTTTTAATGCTTTACATAAGCTAAAAAACATAATAATTCTAGTGTGAACAATGTTATCATAACCCCTTGAAGTTAGCTTTCTACAAATATCTGGTGCTCATTTGAAAAGTTTAAGTACAGGGTGAAACAAATTACCAGCTAATAATAATAGATGAACATCAGAACTGTAACATGCAGATACTCAATGCTTTGTACACTATACAATCGGTGTGTTTAGGGAGCCAACCCCTATATTATATACGAAGTGAAAGACTAAAAAAAATGAATACACAAATATTAAATTTTATTATATACATTCGTAGAATAATTACTTTAAAAGACACTAATGTTTATTTACAGCGATGTTTTAGACGTATATGTTTTATTTGAAACGGCTGGTGTTCTACTGGTAGAATTTTATACTCGTTTAGTGGTATTAGTCTAGGCATATATTTGTCCATTGCCATGCGGTGGTTAGGGAGCTCGACTCACAATCTGCGGGTCGCGGGTTCGAATTCCCGTCCCACCAAACATGCTCGCCCTTTCAGCCGTGGGGACGTTATAACGTAACGGTCAATCCCACCATTCGTTAG
>NW_013665730.1:1034031-1035057 GCF_000517525.1 Limulus polyphemus | reverse complement strand
ACTTCTAATTTAGGAACGGCTAGCGCTGATAGTCCTCGTGTAGCTTTGCGCAAAATTCAAAACAAACAAACCATTGCCATGCATTACATACAGAAAACTTACTTACACAGAAACTATAAATATTCACTATATTTTCAAACATATCTCCATGGCAATCTCCAGCTGCAGCTTAACATTTTACATCTCGAACTAATGCAATCAAATAATCAATAGCTACAGTAAATCATCGTGAACAGTATCAGCTTGCAACTGATTATTATTACAATGTATAAAGATAGTTACCATATCAAGTAATCCTTTGCCCATAGCATAAACAAAAATCCAGGAAGCAAGATATATATATAAAAAATTGGGAATTTAAACATTTAAAAACCTGCACATGAGGATCGTAAAAAGGTAAGCAAACAAGACTGGAGATACTGTAGACATTATTTACACAAACTACAAATTCCTATGTTGACTCAACCGAATGTAATTCTAGGTAACAGAATTATTTGCAGGTTTTTAAATTCATAATTTTGTATTTATCTTGTAATGATATAATGGTGAAGTGTATATAATATCTATGAGGCTTTGAGTCCGTTTTACTTCACCATTTTGTAACCTAAATTAATTTAGATAGGTTAATAATATTATGACATTTCGTCGAATTCATTATTCAATATTATACAGCGGATCAACTGTTTAATAAATGTATAGATATGTTAAAGATATCTTTTTTCACTACTTATTCAAGATTATATAGCGGATCAACTGTTTAATAAATGTATAGATATGTTAAAGATATCTTTTTTCACTACTTATTCAATATTATATAGCGGATCAACTGTTTAATAAGTGTATAGATATGTTAAAGATATCTTTTTTCACTACTTATTCAAGATTATATAGCGGATCAACTGTTTAATAAATGTATAGATATGCTAAATATATCTTTTTTCACTACTTATTCAAGATTATATAGCGGATCAACTGTTTAATAAATGTATAGATATGCTAAATATATCTTTTTTCACTACTTATTCA